>NW_013666952.1:129114-139792 GCF_000517525.1 Limulus polyphemus
GCTTTTTCTGAGATAATTTTCCTAATTTTGATGCATTTTTAATGGGACAGATTACAAAGTAAGTGTCTCCCCCCCATTTCCTTCCTACGCCACTGTTAGACGAAATTA
Source organism: Limulus polyphemus (assembly GCF_000517525.1). NCBI lineage: Eukaryota > Metazoa > Arthropoda > Merostomata > Xiphosura > Limulidae > Limulus > Limulus polyphemus. Next base: position 129,223 of record NW_013666952.1, read on the forward strand.
GCATTTTTAGGTTTTAAAAAACCAGTTATTCATGTGATAGTTATAGGTTGTTAGGTGTAGAGTGCATACTTTTAGGGTATTTTATAATATTAGAAATGATTTAAGCAGAATAATTTAAAAACTCTAAAACGAGCAACAGAATTAAAGTACCCATCAGTAATGTTTTAAAACTTAATGTTTCCATTTCTTTCATTCTTTCTTAAACTTCATCCTTTTCATTGTGTTCTTTCAGGATTAAGTGGAGCTCTGTTTATTGTACTGTGTTTACAGCTTATCAGTTGAGTAAGAATCTGTAAAATCTGTGAATTCACACAAACTTTGTGAAACCTAAACTCCTTGTTTGACTTAATAACTTATCAAAAAATAAGTCTGTATGTGATCGTGAATTGTTAAGTATGGAAATTTGCCTTTTCCCTCAGTTGTCGGGCGAATATTAGGGTACAGCGATCCAGAATATTGTTGTACAGTATTGTCTTATATTACTTGTGAAATTTTGAAATTGTGTTTGGTGTTGTTGTTTTTTAGCTGCGGCTGAGCGGCTTATAGAATGGCTTTGAGTTGTTTTTTTTGTTGTTGTTGTTTTTTAGCTGCGGCTTAGCGGCTTATAGAATGGGTTTGAGTTGTTTTTTTTTGTTGTTGTTGTTTTTCAAGTACAAAGTTTTAGCTCATAGCTCTTCATCTCATGACTGATTTGAGATATAATTACAGTTTTGGACTTAGGAGGCCAAAACCTTTCGATTGATTTATTTGACCACGCCCAAGGTGTCATAAATTAATTTACTCCAGTTCTACCTAAAATAATTTCAATTTGAGGGTAGGCTGTTAAAGTTCCTGATGAGTAATAAAATAGAATCGAGTGTACGCGCGCCCCACACTTGATATTTCTGGCGCACAAAAATATAGCTAATAAAAAAAGGTCTCATAGATTAATTTACGCTAATCATGCCTAAAATAATTTCAAGTGCCGCGGCTATTGAAGATTCCCTCTCGTTGTTTCTTTTCCTGTTGTTATTTTTTGCGGTAAAGATATTTTCTGATTACTTTTCTGTTCATGTTTCAGTTTTTTGTCAAGAAACATCGTCACGCTTTAGTTTTTGAAATAGCTGTTAACAAATTGTAAATATTATTTAAAGCGCTAAGACTAGAATATTTTTGAGTTTCTGTTTGAAAACTCTAGAGAAACTTGAAGAAAGGTCATATAAATAAGCTTGCCAAAAGAGTAAATAGTGTTAAAATGCTAGTCACTCCTAAGCTCATAGCAATAAGTAGAGGTGGTTGAAAGAAAAAATTATAGAGGTCGTTACAAGCTTAATTTTTGTTACCTTAATGTTATCTTTAAGTTAGCAATCATTTGAAAACTCTTAACCAGTTGATATAGCGAACAGATTACATGTTTTATGTCGTGAACAAGTAGTTTCTAAATAAGTTGAATGATCTGCTGGATTTAAGAAGCATTTTGAACACGCGAATTTATTGCAAATTATTCGTGGGCTTTTCTAGTATATATAGAAACTAAGTTCTATATTTCCTGTTTTTTGGTGAGTTCGATATATGGATTTAGAGTTTTCCCTTTTCTCCAACTTATCTTTGATATATGGATTTAGAGTTTTCCCTTTCCTCCAACTTATCTTTGATATAGGGATTTAGAGTTTTCCCTTTCCTCCAACTTATCCTTGATATGTGGATTTAGAGTTTTCCCTTTCCTCCAACTTATCTTTGATATATGGATTTAGAGTTTTCCCTTTCCTCCAACTTATCTTTGATATGGGGATTTAGAGTTTTCCCTTTCCTCCAACTTATCTTTGATATGGGGATTTAGAGTTTTCCCTTTCCTCCAACTTATCTTTGATATATGGATTTAGAGTTTTCCCTTTCCTCCAACTTATCTTTGGTATATGGATTTAGAGTTTTCCCTTTCCTCCAACTTATCTTTGACATGCTTGTTTCATTAAGCCAATTTCTTATATCTCTACTGATTTATTTTCATATGTCACGTTTGTCTTCCGCGATCCCCAGTTTTAGCAAAAGTAAATTAAGAAATTGTCGAATAAAAATGACATTCTTATTTAAAGAAAGGATTAACCGGATCAACCCAGTTACAATTCTCGTGTTTTAAAATTTAAAATTTATACCACGGCAAAAATTTAATGAAAAGAAAAAAGTCATGGTGAAGTATTGGCTGAATTACAGTAAAAAAAGGATAGTTACTACCTTTAGCCCTCTTTTATACAACTATATTCCGTAAGGTTTCAAAATATATATATATATAAAGTTTGTTTCACCTCAAGCTTGTGAGTGAAATCACAGATTTTATTTGTTTATTTTATTTTTCTTCCTATTTGTTTTCGTTTCTATTTAGTCGACCTCAGTGAATAGGTGAAATTACGGTAGTTTATTTTAAATGAAATAATTTTTCCCCAATAACAAATGATTTAATGATTGCAGAGTGAGTAAATATTCTTCCACTCTCTTTACTTGTATGGCACTCATTAATCTCCCAAAACTATTTTTTTTTTTTACAATACAGTTATTTGTGTCTTTCAACTTAAGGTTTGAACCGTGTTCTATATCTATGAGAATGTTTTTTGTTTTGTTTTGTTTGAATTTCGCACAAAACTACACGAGAGCTATCTGCGCTAGCCGTCCCTAATTTAGCAGTGTATGACTAGAGGGAAGGCAGCTAGTCATCACCACCCACCGCCAACTCTTGGACTACTCTTTTACCAACGAATAGTGGGATTGACCGTCACATTATAACGCCCCCACGGCTGAAAGGGCGAGCATGTTTGGTGGGACGGGGATTCGAACCCGCGACCCTTAGATTGTGAGTCGAGCGCCTTATCGAGCGCTATGAGAAAGCATCCTTATTAGTTTAAAGTTGTTGTTGTTTTTTTACATTCGACAAACATTACATAATTACAAAATATTACCTAACTGATTAAAATTAAAAGCCCCTTCTAAATATTTTCAGTGGTATATATATATGCGTATATAATATATATATAAATACCAGTGTTAAGGCAAGTTACTCTAAAATTATGGGAAATAGTCGTTTTACTACTGTGGCTCTCCCTATGGAGTTATTTTCAAAGCTAAAAATTACTCGGCTGATATACCTTTCCCATAAAAAAACTATAAATTTTTGCATTTGATTTTCAAATGCCAACATTTTAACGACCACAACCAATGACATCTGACTGTAGTATTAGTCGCAGTTATTTACTATTTTCAAAAAGATGAAAAAACAATGTGTTTGCTGGAACACCAGAAGACGCTGTCAATATCACACCGACAGTAGATATGTTACCTTGTAAAGTCCAGATTTGTTGCTGGTGTTCTCAGTGTTATTTAATCGCTCTTACTTCGTTAGATTTTACCTTATAGCCAGGATCTGTTGGGAATAGCATTTCACGTCATATAAATTGTAAGTAATTCTAGGCAACTTGAGACTTGTTTCTTCAGTCCTGTTTAGATTATATTTTTAGCACTGTTTCCATAAAAAAATATATATGAATGATATTTTGAATTACAATTAACTCTCATAATTTCTCCGAAAGGGGACCGAAGGCCGCCTGTAGGGGTCACTTGTTTTAACCACTCCCACCACTATCCAGTAGTATGTTGTCTGTCAGTCAGTCAGTAGACACTAAAATGACGTCACATAAGGGACGCTTAAAATTGCAATTTGTACTGTCGTTACGTCAGTAAAATGTGCGCATGTCATGAATCACGAGGAAAATTATGCATTCTGTAGGCTACAACACAGAATGACATACGAATTTCAAAAACAAGAAATAAAAATATTTGCTACTCCTAATTTTGGTTTTATTTTCTGTTGAAAGGGAACACTTTCAGGGACCCTGCTTTAATATATCTAATATATAGACAATATTTTTATTTTGATATCGATATAAATACCTGACATTTGATGGTCACAATCATTTATCATTTCATGGTTAGTAATATATTGCAGTCATTAAAATTTTACAGTATTTAGTTAGATATCTAACACTTAAGGCCTGTTTTCATTTACATTCACCTTGGAACCCTAAAGTTCCTCTTATAACTTTGAGGTATATGTACGACCAAAGTACAGCCTGATAACACTCTCTTTGTTATAATTTGAGCCTGTAATTATATGTCACAAAGCAAGGTTGTTGGAATAGCTGAAGATTAAGTCTCTTTGTTTGATAACATAACTGATGACTAAGTATCTCTGGGTGATAACGTAACTGATAAATAAGTCTGTGTGTTTGATAACGTAGCTGACGGACAAGTCTCTCTTTCTTCTGAATGATAACGTAACTGTCGAACAAATCTCTGAGTGGTAAGGTTAACTGCAGAAGGTCTCTCTAAGCTAGTTTCAAATGAAGAGCAGATCTTTCTTGAATGTTAACTGATGAAAAGGTTCTCTGTTATAATGTTAACTACGAGTCTCTTTATCAGGCTTTATAAATTTGGCATATTTGGCGTAATTTGTATGCCAAAGCTATCCGTTTTAGGATTAATATTTAAAAAAAATACATTAATGAGTTCTTGTAGCGAAAATTGAAGGAAGGAGATAATTATATGCAAAAACTTTCAATTGTGTCCTTTGGTTTATAACCGGCCAAACAGAAGAGCTCTTTTGGCGTTTTGGAGAAAAATACAAATTTATTCACATCAAAAATAGCGTCGATAAATAGAAAAATGCACCATCTTAATTTTTGGCTGTTACATATACAATTAATAAATATATATATTTCTCGGAAATACTTAAAAGTAAGTTTTGAAATGACAATATTTTTGTTTCTAATAACTATCACTAAAATATGTATATCTTGGACTAGGGACGTCGTTTAAGAACCTTAAATTTTAACAAAGTATATCATCACAGCTGCATGAGATTGCAATACTGTTTTATTCATATGTTTACTAGTATTTCCAAATTTGAGGAATCATCAATAGCCGCGGCAGGATTTTAGGCAGGTTTAGAAGAAACTAATTTATGAGACCTTTGTTTCCCTTTTTATTAGCAATGTTTTTGTGCACCAGTTGTACCTAGCGTGGGGCCTGCGTATACTCGATTCGATTTTATTACTCGTCAGAATTTCTATCAGCCTACCCTCAAACTGAAATTCTTTTAGGCAAGACTAGAATAAATTAATCTTCGAGGACTTGGACATGATCAAATACATCAGACGAAAGAGTTTGACCTCCTGAGTCCAAAACTGTGATTAGATCCCAAATCGGTCAAGAGATGACAAAACTATGAGCTTTGTACTTGAAAAACAAACAAATTAAAAAACACAGAGCTGTTCTATGAACGGCCCGGCATGGCCAGGTGGATAAGGCGCTCGACTCGCAATCTGAGGGTCGCGGGTTCGAATCCTCGTCCCACCAAACATGCTCGCCCTTTGTAGCCGTGGGGGCGTTATAATGTGACGGTCAATCCCACTATTCGTTGGTAAAAGAGTAGCCCAAGAGTTGGCGGTGGGTGGTGATGACTAGCTGCCTTCCCTCTAGTCTTACACTGCCAAATTAGGGACGGCTAGCGCAGAGAGCCCTCGTGTAGCTTTGCGCGAAATTAAAAAAAACAAACAAACTGTTCTATGAGCCGCTATGCCGCGGCTGAAAAAATTATCTGATAAAGTTAAAAAATGAACGCTTGTTCTTTCAGAGACATTCACCCCTAGCACTAGTATTAATGTGTTTGTTTCAGAATTTCGAGCAAAGACACACAAAGGTTATCTATGCTAGCCGTCCCTAATTTTCAACTGATAGACTAGAGTGAAGACAGTTAATCAACAGCACCCACTGCCAGCTCTTGGATTATTCTTGTTTTAAAATAACTGAGTTGACCGTAATTCTTATAGCGCACCCATAGTCGCAATGTACAAGGCGCATTTTTGTGGCAACGAATCGTGAATCACGAACATGTGGATTCACACTCAAGAAATACAAAAAAAAATAAAACCAAACTCGGAGCCGTTTTATGAGCCGCTCAACCACGGATAAAAACAACAACATAAAGACGCTCTAGATGTTGCTATGCATTAAAAGTATATTTCATTTTTAAATAGTTGCCATATATCAAACTTTTGGATCCTTAAATGGGTCCCAGATCCTATATACTTTGAGTTAGATTTTCGCATACGACGCTAAGTTGCATGAAACTCTTGATTTCTGACACCATGTTCTCTGTTTATAAAGTCTTATACATCAGTGAGATGCTCCAGTAGTTTTCTATTGTAGAAATCTGCACCAAGATTAGTTAAGCTGTTATACTTCACTGTTTTTTAGAGATGACTGCTAAGTAATATTTTATGCGTGAACATTGCAATACTTCAGGAAGATTTCCTTCTGCGGACAAAATTTTTTTGGATTGGATTGTTTGGATTTTCGCGTAAAACTACACGGGGACTATCTGCGCTAGCCGTCCCTAATTTAACTAGAGAGAGAAGGCAACTAGTCATCACCATCCACCGCCATCTCTTGGGCTACTCTTTTACCAATGAATAGTGTGATTGACCGTCACACTATAACGCCACCACGGCTGAAAGGGCGAGCATGTTTGGTGTGACCCTCAGATAGCCCTTGTATAGTTTTGCGCGAAATTAATAACAAACCAAACCAACCATTCAGAGATAAATATTTTCCAGTTTTCTTCGTGGTTATAAAACACGTTCTTAAACTGTCTTAGGGTTAATTATTATTTGTCATCATGCAAAAATATTTGGCAAGTACATGGTTATTATGTAAGTTCACTTTTTTACATCATTAAAAAATGATAAATATTGTTTGACGATGAGACTAAGATACTCACTTCTCCATGCTCCCCAGTGGCACAGTAGTATGTCTGCGGACTTATACCTCTAGAAACCGGGTTTCGATATCCGTGGAGGGCAGAGCACAGATAGTCCTTTGTGTAGCTTTGTGCTTCATACCAAACAACACTTCTCCACTTACACCGAATATTAAGGTGAATTATGTCCTCATTGTTTTTATTACTGTCAGTATGGTCCTTACTATAGACAGGACACAGTTAATTCTCCTCCCCCCCCCCCGCCAGTAGTTCGGCAGTAAGTCTGAAAGCTTATAACACTAAAATCCAGGTTTCGATACTCGTTGTGGACACAGTACAGATAGCCTAATGTGTAGCTTTGTGCTTATCTACAAAAAAAAAACAGTTAACTTTACGATGTGTAAAAGTGTAATTTATCCGGAGATGGTTCTAAACCTAATTATCGTTGTTATTAGAAAAATGGAAGATGGGAGTTTAATTATTAATTTTTAAATGATACTTTTTTTAAATGTTGTCATTTTTCTGGGTCTTCGGACTTACAAAGCTAGAAACCGGGTTTCGATACCCGTGGTGTGCAGAGCACACATAGCCCTTGTGTAGCTTTGTGCATAATTAAAAACAAACAAACAAAACAAACATTTTTCTGGACCATATCCTATCTTTCACTTCCTGTCCTGTTGTATCTTCTATTGAACATTACACAACAACTATAAGTACCATATTATCCGTATTACACACTTCAAGATATGAATAGGTATTCTGAAAGTACTGCATTTTCTTAGAGATATTCTTTTCCCTCTTTCTAGCTCACGAACAGGAAATGATTCTCAATCTGCCTATTAATCAAGGCCCTGTAGAATTCCTGTACGTGCTTGTTGCAATAACCTCTAATAAATCTCAGGTTACTCGAGTTGTAGTAATCGCGTGGACAACAGGTTTAATTCGTGCCTAAAGTTCAGAATAGACTTGTGAGAATATATGCAACCACTTGTGATGATACACAAAAAACTTTTCAATGTGCCACGCAATGTAAGAGAATGCATCAAATGTGATAGCATCTCATAAATCTTTCCTCTAAATAACTTTAATACAACATTTCTCAAAAAGGGCATGGAGGGTAAATTTATTCTGTCAGCCCTTATACAGATGTCATAATATAAACCCTTTAAAAATAAATCCAAGTGTATAGAGGCAAGTCTTTGACCACAGAAAGAAAAGAAAAGGAAGGGACTCGATCATGATATATTTATAACTATGTATTTTAGAATACAAAATATATCCTTAGGAAAATTTATCCTTACGTAGAACTTCGTACAAACCTTACGCCATCTTTTCGTAAATATGAACAAGGTTATAGTACTTTTGTCCTATATACGTGCTCATTATATACGACACATTCTTAGAGACCTGAGACGTGCTATAGAAGTTAGTTCATTAAAAGAGTGAAAGCTTTGACAAAAGATTGGTGGGTTGAAACAAATATACCTTAAATTAGGAGAATAAAACTTTTATTCGGACAAAATCAGTGACTAACAAGAAGGGGCACTCAGTGAAGCGCAAACCTCAGCGACGCAGCGTTGATCATATTCGTCCCTCAAAAAATACGAAAATGTGTCCAGATGTTCATCATTTTCAACGGAACTGGACCATTTCTGGCAGGATAATGAGGAATAATATTTTACATATTTTCACCAAATTTAATCGAAATCCGATCATTTCGACTGAGTTATAGAGCAAATATTCTGTAAAAAACTCCGGTCCCATGTTAGCAGATAGTGATTTCTTGGGGGTTTTCGCGACCTTTCTGTGACCTTGACCCTACAAAAGTCTAACTTTCAAATCAGTTGCAGCAAAGTGGTCGAGAAATTTTGGTTTCATTTTTTTTTGGTCTATAAGGATTTTAAATACAGCATACTGTGACAATCAGCCATTAAGTGGATAATTTTTAGCCTAGTGTTCTCCTTTATACTTACTATCGCTTTAAGTTAAATTTGATTTCACTGTAGGCCTAATGACAATAAAATCATGACCTTCTCAAAGATAATAATAAATATGACTGCTCTGCTAAAGATATCCAACACCCCTTGAACAGATAGTATTGCTCACTCAGCATGCTCTGCAAGGAAAGACAGTGAATATAAGTAAGCATTGTAGTATTATAGGTTATTAGTGTCATAATGTTTTTTTCTAAAATACTAAAAATGTTGCGAGTTTCATTACACTAAAAAGTGAAGAAATAATAGAGTGCTTGGTACACCGTAATCGATAAGTCACTCAATAGCAATGTTTCATCACGAGCGATCTATTGACCATAAGGTCATTCAAATATATTTAGAACTTTATAAATCAACATGTAGAAAACTTTAAGGCAAGTGAAAATTAATTTGAGTGTGGTAAACTTTCGCTTGTTTGAATTATGAAACAGCGCCGCAAATCGTCCCTGTCGCTAATGAATAGTGAATTTACATTGTGGCTTGTTTGTTTGTTTTGAATTTCGCGCAAAGCTACACGAGGGCTATCTGCGCTAGCCGTCCCTAATTTAGCAGTGTAAGACTAGAGGGAAGGCAGCTAGTCATCACCACCCACCGCCAACTCTTGGGCTACTCTTATACTAACGAATAGTGGGATTGACCGTCACATTATAACGCCCCCAAGGCTGAAAGGGCGAGCATGTTTGGTGTAACGGGGATTCGAACCCGCGACCCGCAGATTGCGAGTCGAGCGCCCTAACCACCTGGCCATGCCGGGCCTACATTCTGGCCTCATGTTAAGTCTGAGCAGCATGCTCTCCATGAATATAGGTACTTTAGAGGGGCTGGGATATCAAATCCTAGAGAACTATGTTGCTTAGTGGGAAAGTTATCAGCACATTAGGCAAGATAGTTTTGAATTTTGTTGAATGATCCACTCACTCTTAGTTTCTTGGCGATGGTTGATCTGATTCTGGGAGCGTGTTAGTAAAAACATCGACCATTATCGTGTTTTACCAGCTGTGAAAAAGTTGTGTGAGTGTTAGAGTGTGAGGTCTTTTTTGTAAACTGGACGTAAAGCCTACAATTGTAGCGAGTGATTGGACGTTCTAAATGATCGAGGTTATTAAGCTATCTTAAATGTACATTACGTCAGGGGCCATTTCGAGGATTTTTGTTAAGCAAGCTTGCGTGTTGTTCCAGTAAGATAATAACCCTTACCTCAAAGCACCTATGTTCCATAACTAGCTTAAAAGCAATACCATTAACTTCTTCAAGTGGCAAACTTGTAACTCCAGTCTTAATCCTGCGGAACATCTTTCGGTCCGCCTGGAAGTTATTTTAAATGGCTATACCAAGGTTTTCTGCTCATCATCAAGTGTCTGAGCTTTAGAAATAACATTGGAGATAACCCTAGACACCTGTAAATACCTGGTTTAGTGCTAGCCTAACAGAATAGCAGCAGGTTTTTTGGACCTAGAAAAGTGCTACTCCGTATTAATATATTTATGACCACATATCCGTATACTTTTGGCTGTACGGCGTATAACGTGTTATGAAGATTCCACAGGTTATTGTAGTGAATGAATATTATTAACATATTCATATTAGAAATAGTGCTTGATTAATTGTGCTGATCTTCCATACATACACACGCTCTCGTGTATAGCTGCATGAACTCATGGTGTGCATACGAATATTCATTTTTCTATTACTTGTATAAACTCAGAAACAATATATTTACACAGCGTGGTCACAAGTAAATAGACATGTACTTTTTCGTCATTTAACTGATTTATGCTAACTAGTTTGTGTT
>NW_013666952.1:140618-147491 GCF_000517525.1 Limulus polyphemus
AACACAAACTAGTTAGCATAAATCAGTTAAATGACGAAAAAGTACATGTCTATTTACTTGTGACCACTCAATGTACAATCAACACTATAGACATAGTGTACAATGCTTATTATAGCATAGTGTAAATCCGTATCATAGACACAGTTTAGGACCATATCAAAAATCTAGTATGCGACCAACAGGTTATTGTAGTGAATGAATATTATTAACATATTCATATTAGAAATAGTGCTTGATTAATTGTGCTGATCTTCCATACATACACACGCTCTCGTGTATAGCTGCATGAACTTATAGTGTGTGCATACGAATATTCATTTTTCTATTACTTGTATAAACTCAGAAGCAATATATTTAAATACCAAAATGTCGGAATTTTTTATAGGTCTAGAATGAATAAGCGCACCTACTACATTCTTACGAAAATTTGGAGTTAGATTCCTATGGTGGGCACAACGCTGAAACGAACAAACATCCGATCAAATTATTAAACGAACATAAGTTACCTAGACTTGGGGTCTCCTAACCTTTTTGAGGTAGATCGTTTTTGGCTTCTCGGGCCGGAGGAGTCGTGGTAAAATTAAGTAAGGATGCATACATGATCAGATTGGCTTTTGCTCAATTACATTTTATTTTTTGTTTTTATAATATTAAAAAAATTATATTATTACTTTAATAAACTGTTGGCGGGCCGGATGCGGCCAGTGGGCCGTAGTTTGGAGACCCCTGACCTAGACGAAACAGCGGAATTACATGAAGTGATCGTTGATATGCATATACATGAAAAACCCGAACAACTTGTATATCAAAATAAAACATTTATTAAATTAAATAGTCTCCATTCTTATTGATGATGCTTTTCCATCTTACAGTCAGGTTGTTAATGCCCTGATTAAGAAAATCACTTGGCTTTGAAGGAAAAAACATGTCGATGTCCTCTTTAACACCTTCCACATTTGCATGTGTTTTCCCATTAAGATGGTGTTGCAGCGAACGAAAAAAGATGTTAATCTGATGGTACCATATCTGGAGAATATGGTGGGTGAGGGAGAACTTCCCAACCCAACTCCATAATCTTGTGTTGCATCAAACGTACTACATGTGGACGTGCATTGTTGTGGAGAAGAAGAACACCTTTCCATTGACGAGTGAAAGCCGTTTCTGATGAAGAGCTTGATTTAAATGTTCCAGTTGCTGACTATAGATCTCTGCATTGAGTGTTCGCTGTAGATTGAGGAGTTCGAAATGAATTACTCCTTTCATGTCCCACCAAATGCAAAGCATCACTTTCTGCGGATGAAGTCCAGGTTTTGGGGTCGGAGGTGATTTTTGTCTAGGATTGAGCCATTGTTTTTAGCGTTTAATATTCGCATAGAGAATCCACTTTTCATCACCGGTGACAATTCTATCCAAAAATGATTCATGCGCATTACGTGCCAGAAGAAACGAAGTAACGTTCACACGTTGGAAACTATGATCATCGGAGAGTTCGTGAGGCACCCAAACACCTTCTTTATGGAGTTTCCCATACTCTTTAAATGTTTACGTATTGTTTCATGAGAGACATGCAATTTCCGGGCCATTTCACGAGTGTGTTGCCTTGAGTTAGACTCAACAAGGGTCTTCAGAGCATAAATATCAATTCCAACATTTTGGCCCCTGCCATCACAGTTTTTTAAGGCTAAAGTCACCTGAACACAATTTACTGAACCATCGTTGACACTTACGAACATTCAAAACATTTCCATAAACTTCTTTGATATTCTTTGTGGCTACAGAGGCATTGTTTCCCTTCTTGTATTCCAACAGCATTACCTGCTGAATGTGGGTCTCGTCGCGTGCTATCACTATAAGGGATTAGAGTATACTAAACTTTACACATTATATAGGCTACACTAACACGACGTTTAGGCGGTTAGTTTAACTATTATATGTGATGTACATTTTTTGGATAGTGGTTAATGAAAGTGTTCCAAAACTCGGCATTAATTTCTTGTCGACCTAATATAAATGTAACATTTTAAAGAGACAACTACCTATTTTCTGAACTGTGAGCCAAATCGGAATAAAAATATCAAAAGTGCTGGGTTAAATTAAAATCTTATCAGTTAAAATGTTAAAGAGTAGTTCAAAATAGATCACTTTCATTTGTCTTAGAAAACAGCTTAACTAGGCTGCCTTGAAGTAACCACGGTTTCGTTATTACACATTTAATGTTGTTTCAGCCATTCGTTAATTATAGCGGTGTTGTTCTTATGACTTAAAATTAATGTAAAATAATCAGTCAGATGTTATGTATGGTAGTAGTATTGCACGTATGCAAGCTGTGTATCATAGTAGTATCAGGTCGTAAGATGCAACATACATAAAACCATTCATTATTGATAAACTGCAAAATTTCACAGATGTAAAACATAAATCATAAATTTCTCCTTGTGCAGAGAGAGAGAGATAAGATGTTTATAAACTAAGAATTCACATTTACTTTGGAGATCTTTCAAATTTTTCAATTTATTTTATTTATTAAAACACACACACACACCCGTTAATTATTCATGAATAGTGAGGCGTATTTCTTTCAGATAAGAGGCACTAAGATATGAAGGTCTGTAGTTTTATTTGTTATTATTAAATATGTATATATATTATCTAAAGCTAATTAGCAACTTTCAAGTGTATGAAACTAAGTATATCCTAAGTTTGAACTCACGTCAGTATTTCGATCAGAATTTTTTTTAAATAAAAAAATAGTCGTAAGGAAAGAAAAAAAAAGAAATAGTCCACGTTTTGGCCAAACTACTTTCATCGTGATACAACCTGTTCCTCGGTAACTCAGTGGTAAGCCTGAGGGCTTAAAACGAGATGCGATACCCGCGCTTTAGAACAAACAAAGAAACATGTAACAACCATTTGATACATGACTAATGCAGTAATTCAAAATAATTTCAGATATATGCCAATAAACAATCAATACTGAGGACTTATAAGTAAGTTGTCTCCCTTCGGTTTTTGTTTTTTAACCCTTGGTTGGAGGCGGTAACCATTCTTTGATCTGGATTGTACTAGTGAGCTAACCGGATGTAAGGGGCGAGTAGAAAGGCGCAATAGATGGCGTGTGTGTACCCACTTCCTTACTTTACAAAAACAAAATACACAATTTGTTCTGTGCACTTTTGACTTTATTAAGTAATTTGCTCTGTTGCTACCCGATGTTCTTCAAGCCCTACCTGAGTTTCCGGGCTCCATAATTAAGAACACCTGGTGGTGTTTCTTTGACCCTTTCTGCATTATAGTAATAACGTTTTTTTTATCTTTTTAAATTTTATTCCTAACAAGCATTAAAAACTCGCATCCATGTTTAGTTTAGAAATGCATCAGTTTCTACAAACTATACCAAATTATTAATCGTGATTATTAACAGGATGAAACTATTCTAAGAGAAAAATATCCAGTAATTTGAAAAGAAAAGCCAGAGTTGGTATAAAAAAAAAGCTCCACACCTAATATAACGTTCAACTGGTTCGCTGTGGAAACTGTTTTAATGATAAACGCAAAATAATGTACGAACAAATGCTAACCCTTGCAATAAATTCCTCCATGCCAAACGAAATATTTAATTGGCGTTACAGAATCATTTTTATGAAAATATAAACACAAAATAAGTTATAAAGAAAAGCGAAATTGTGTAAAAACTGTTTTACGCATGAACACAACGTTTTGAATGGTTCGTTACGGTCAGCCATTGTTTTTGTAGTTCTCTTTGTACTTCAGTGTATATTGCACTCCCACGACTTTTATTTTTAGTTTAAAATCAAATGCATGAAAAAATAATCATCAGTCATGAGTCCACAGATCAAAGCCTTTTAACCTCAAAATCTGACAAACGTGTATCATTTAACAAAACAAGATGACAAACAGAAGCAATATGCCATCATTATCGAATATGCCTTCTCACGCTGAAGGGGAAGCGTGACCTTATTTGTAAGCGCGCAAATAAATACCCCATCTACCGGTCACGAGATGAACGTAACCTGCTTTCTCACCTTAGAAGCCGTCGTTTGCTACTCTATGACACTACACATTTGGCGTTGCTCCTACTAACGTGCTTTGCCTTCAGATGTTGATTATCTTCTCTGTTTATTCTATGCCGTATTTTACCTACAAGACCTTTATACGTAAATACATAAGACGATTATAGATTTATTACATTTTGCCGTTTAAGTGCTAATACGACAATTTCTTAAGTACAAGTAAATCCATTCCATAGTTGAGTGTGTAAAGTGTTACTTGCAGTCTAATTTTTCGCTCCTAGAAAAATCTCTGTTGCTAGCATGAATGTGATTCGTTAACTATGAACGCAATTTGGAAGACACAACTTTTATAAAATAGTTAAGTTAAAGTATGATCTGAAACAAGAACGTTTTCTCACTAGCACAAAGAAATATGTGATTCGTGCTGTACGTTACTTAACTTCTTGAATTTGAAGAAATCATCGTGGAATAATTATAATTAAACTGTTCGTTTTCATTAAAAGGATGAACGAAATATCCCTCACGAGATGCATTATTTTAAACGTATTTCTCATATAAACTACCCCCAGTGGCACAGCGGTATGTCTGCGAACTTACAGCGCTAGAATCCGGGTTTCGATACCCGTGGTGGGCAGAGCACAGATAGCCCATTGTGTAGCTTTGTTATTAATTACAAACAAACAAACAAACAAACATATAAACAATATGACTGCTTAAATCACATTCAAAGACTCGCTTTCAACAATGGTTTTAACCAGTCATTTTCACGTTATAAAAATAAATATTTTAAATGAAACACACAGAGATTTTAAACGATCCAAAATATGACTACAAAAAACAAACTTTACTCAAAATAAAATCAGTCTTTTTTTGTACTTACTTTATTTAATCTACATCCGGACTGCCAAAATATTTTTTAACAAACAAGACACTAGCTCTAAGCGGTTTTTCCTAAACCAAGCACTCTCGTTTCCTTTTTATCTTAGTGCTCAACAGTAAACACTGCTCATTTCTTTCTAATAGAGTGTAGCAAACATTTATTTTATCCAACAAACACTTAGCAATGCCAAGACAACTAGCTATAAATAGGGAAAACACACAGATCATGATTACACATTCTTAGCAATGCCAAGAAAACTAGCTATGAATAGGGAAAACACACAGATCATGATTACACATTCTTAGCAATGCCAAGAAAACTAGCTATAAATAGGGAAAACACACAGATCATGATTACACATTCTTAGCAATGCCAAGAAAACTAGCTATAAATAGGGAAAACACAGATCATGATTACACATTCTTAGCAATGCCAAGACAACAAGCTATAAATAGGGAAAAAACACAGATCATGATTACACATTCTTAGCAATGCTAAGAGAGCTAGCTATAAAAAAAGCAACACACTACATGATTAAGCATTTCTAGCAATACCAAGACAGTTAGCCATACAAAAAGTAGCACACTCCATAAATAAACATTCTTATCAATCCCAATACAACCAGCTATAAAAGAAAAGAATCACATATCATAATTAAAAATTCTTAGCAATGTCAAGATAGTTAGATAAAGAAGATCAAAAGCACAAAACTTAGGTAAAAAATATTTTGTGGCAACTAGCTACAAACGGAACGAAGTTAACACGATAAATAAACAAAAATGTTACAGCAGCGTGCTACAAAAGAAAAAAAACACATACACACCATGCTAAGACAGATAAATAAGCTCTAAGCCGTGCACAGTGACATGTTACATGCTGCGAAAAACTAGCAATAAAAATAATAAACTCACTTGTATTTCATACATGAAAAAAATAAACAAAGAACCACTAAAAATAAGGATTGAAAAGGTGTCTTTTATTGGTTTTCTAATTTCACTGGTTGGTAAGCACGGGACTTTTGTCAACCTATTGTAAATCATTGAATTCGTTTTATTAAGCTCCTAGTAACTGCACTGATTCTTCTTTAGTTATTAGCATGGCACTTGTAAAGGTATTTATTGTTATCCCTTAGTTCTTAACATGGCACTTGTAACGATACTGATTGTTAACTTTTACTTCTTAACATGCTACTTGTAACCGTTGATTAACTTATACTTCTTGATAAGATATTCATAAATGTATTGAATAATATTTTTTCTTGATGATAAATGCAGATGTATTGATTCTTAAACTAATTATTTATTTGTTATTTGTAAGTAAGTTTATTGATTATTGATCTTTAAATAGTCACATAACGAAAACGTTAGTTCTACACTGCCATGCAGGTTTGGTGAGTTAGCTATTATGACAAACGGTGTTTTATCACATACTTACTTCACCATCATTCTTATTATTTACTAATTATACGTTTAAATATTGTTTTATCTGTTTTTTATCTTTTTATATGGCGCTGAAAGAGTCTTGGTGTAAGAAATTTTGCTACGTATATGTAAAAGCTTATTTTTTTAAAAATCCAGTTAATTGTGATTTATGTGTTATGATATAAGAAGTGGTACTTTTGACAATGTGTTTATATCTAGTTAATAACTGTGTGTACATTCTAAGGTCCACGTATACTCTATTCATGTGATTTAGTTAGTTGGATTCCGATGGACATCATAATAACAATACAAAGATACAGGTAGATCTATTTTCACTAGAATAACATGTACAACTTTTGAAAATGACCTTTGGTGCCTGCACTTTCCAGGGCTATCTATATACATTGTAAAAATATACCATAGAATTTAGGGTAAAATACCGACAGGCTACTTGCTGTTACTTTATCATCTATATCATTGTAACTTATATCTGCGCCCGGCATGGCCAGGTGGATAAGGCGCTCGACTCGCAAACTGAGGG
>NW_013666952.1:147780-156314 GCF_000517525.1 Limulus polyphemus
GAGTAGCCCAAGAGTTGGCGGTGGGAGGTGATGACTAGCTGCCTTCCCTCTAGTCTTACACTGCTAAATTAGGGACGGCTAGCGCAGATAGCCCTCGTGTAGCTTTGCGCGAAATTCAAATACAAACAAACTTATATAAAATTTACATGTTATTTACAATTACTTCCACGGTAAACGCTATAAGTTATATTGTACAATTACAGATGATTTACCTTTCATTTTAAAATAGGCAGTATGTTTTTTGTTGTTGTTGTTGTCCTTTTATGGTATGATTTATTTGATACGCCGTAAACTTTATAGGTGGTTAATCATTGTGTGGTACTATGCAAAGAAGATTTTTTCAACGATAAATAACTAACTAAACACTTCATTTGCTCATTTTTCTAAACATTTGACACCCAAAGTGAACTGCTCCTGATGTTTAATATTTTGCTTTTGATGTTTAGGGAGCGATTCCAGAATCACCGGACTGTCCCAGACTAATCACTAACAAAAACAAAAAAAAAAAAACATTTAATGGGTTCAGTTAGATCACTATGTAAAAATTTTTGGCTTGCTCACACCTTTTCGAATGAACCTTTACAAACATACATGCATTTACTACCACTGAAAAGTGAACATCACACAAGATACTTAAGTAACCAATAGCTACGACACAGCCTATATAGAGAATGACTTCATTTACACAATATAAATATAAAATAAATAATTATTATAAATTTTGAATGCAAGCAATCCGTAAACATACATTTTAAGACTTAAAGGTTTATCCGAGTTTTACATTTATCTGTGTTTAGAATTGGGTCTTCACCTTAATATGATTTCATTTACAATTGTGTTAAGCACTACTACTCACCGTTTCACATCTAAAAATTATTGGGTTTTACTGTATAACTTACGGTAATAGTTAACACATGTGAATGTCGTAAGCTCACGACATGGCACTATAAAAATGAGTGTAACCTTTATTCTCCTGAAGAAGAATAGTGAACTATTCGAAACCGCTCGAGCTTTGATTTTCGTTTTAAAACCATTACAACTTTTGTATGTGATTAAATTTAGCCAAAAGAAAACTAAATCAGCATCGATTCTTTTTGATGTATGGTTTATTACCATAACGTTCGCTCAAAGTAATTGTTTCTTGTTTACTATTTATACAGTAATATTATAACTGGGACAAAGATCACACAATTTCTGGTCACTAAGCAAACATAATTAACAATGGTAACGACAGCGTCAGAAAAAGAAAAGAAAAAAAGGCTTCCATGTTTATTCATTACTAATTCTTAAGCTTTTCTGTATACGACAGCACATCGGGAGGAGGGGGGGGGTCTATTTAGAACTTTCTGAAAGTTTCGACCGAAGCAAATGAGACGTATCCGGTTTAACTTGTTAATGAAGCGAGCTTATGATCTTTATCAATACTCCTGATGTTAAAAAAGGAATTTAAAATTCTCACTTGCTGCGTAACAACATCCCTAATAATAACACATAGTTTTAACGGCACAATCAGTTATACTTTACAGAATGAGTGATCGCTTTCAACATTTCCTGTAATCTCAGTTGTCGATACAATTCAGTGGAGACATAGAATACTAAGTATGAAATTGTGAAAGTTAGATAAGCACGTGCACTCGAGGAGAGCAGACAGAGTAGCCAGCCGTCTTTCACTTGAGAATATTAGCCGTATGTATGTTTGTTTGTTTTTGAATTTCGCGCAAAGCTACACGAGGGCTATCTGCGCTAATCGTCCCTAATTTAGCAGTGTAAGACTAGAGGGAAGGCAGCTAGTCATCACCACCCACCGCCAACTCTTGGGCTACACTTTTACCAACGAATAGTGGGACTGACCATCACATTATAACGCCCCCACGGCTGAAAGGGCGATCATGTTTGGTGTGACGGGGATTCGAACCCGCGACCCTCAGATTGCAAGTCGAGTGCCGTAACCACCTGACCTTGCCGGGCCAGCCGTATGTATCCTCCGTGTCTTCACATTTAATAATAGCAACATATTTCACATAACTTATATTATTATCCCTCCTTTTTCTCTCGTTCGTCAAAATATGAGTTTTGGGGCATGGTTTGTGATAATTATATTTTAATTTGAGTCTGCTAATAAGTTATTTTTACCAATTAATTTAAAATGAGATGAGGTTCATTTTAATTGAACCAAATAAAATCAATTTATAACTGTCACTAAGCATAATATACAATGATAGATTCTTTTTTTTTAATATTTTGTCGAAGGTAGATTCAAATAATGAATACAGCTGGCGCAAACTTATAGAAATCCTTCAAAAATAGGCTACAGATTATCATAGCTCGTGAACACTGTCAGAAGCGATTTAGCACATTAAGGTATATAATTTATGTATGCATAAACCGCTGGCGGTCAGTGAACCGATGTGATTCCGACATTGAAGGATGTGTCAGTCTTCGCCCTCCTTCCTTCGTAGTCGGTGAAAAGTTCATTCTCTTCATTAATGTGGATAGGTCTGATGAGGCGGGTCCTTAATTCTTGTTTAGAAATGGACGATGCTATAAATATGTCATGCGTATCTTACATAACTGGTTTCGTCTAGTTACAATATATCATTGTCTATTTTTCCTTAACATCTTGCAAGTATTTACTGTGATTTTTCCGAAAAAGTTTTTCACTTATCAACGTACATTCTTGTTTTAATTTGTCTTTTTAACTCTTGTTACACAAACTATTTCTCAGTAAATTGTTTGTTTATCAAATAATAGACAACAAATATGTGCCATCGTCAGTGATTTTGTTAGTCTTTATTTAAAACATTTGCACACAACTATTTTCATTTTGACGGTCTTCTTCATCTTACAAGTTGGTAGCCTATCTGAGCTAAAATGGAAATTATTAAATATATAAACTGAGTGTTAAGCTGCACTTTATTAGAACGATGCTCCAGTTCCTGTGCTTCTTTTGGAATAGCTTTTTTCTTCGTCGCTCATGCTCAGTCTGATCTTACACCATAAATACTGTCTTTCTACAGATCCATTATTGTACGTAAACGTCAGTTTCCAAGACTTAGTTTAAAAAAGCAAACCAAAGTCAGAAAAAAATTTACCTCTTAAAAATTATTCTTTACTTTGGCTATCCATTAGTTAATATAGCTATACGAATATCCTTTCTCGGAGAGAACTGTCTCTCTCCATTTAGACATCATCCACTCACTGTTCAATAGTAAGAATTTGACAAAACCACATATATAGATGTTAAACATGTCGCCCTGCGCCACTATATTAGCAGTTGGAAATCGTCCTTGTAAATGAACCATCTGTAGCATGAAATTTGTTTCAAATTCTACACCTAAAATGGATGGAAATCTCCGTTTCAGAATAATATGGTGATATGTATACACCAAAATTGAAAGAAAGAAGAAAAATCAAACACATTCATTCATGTAATGCCTTGAATTTAATGTCTGTAGCAACACTTTGCTTCCCCTAAAGGGAGCCGAAGGCCGCCTAGAGGGGTCACTTGTTTTAACCACTCGCACCACTATACATTAGTGTGTTGTGAGTAGACGCTAAAATGACGTCACATAAGGGACACTTATCATTGCAATTTGTAATGTCATGACGTCAGAAAAACATGAACATGCCATGAATCATGAGAAATATTATGCACTCTGTATGCTACAACACAGCACGACATATGAACTTCAAAAGCAAGAAATAAAAATATTTGTTACTCTTAATTTTGGTTTTATTTACTGTTAAAAGATAACACTTTCGGGGACCCTGCAGAAGTGCATATAGTAATTTACTTTGATTTTCTTCACAGTCTCGAGATGTTAATGTAGTATTATGGCTTGCACTTATAGATTTAGATGAGATTGTGAAAAATATACATAAGTAGCCCTGCCTTTCCATATGGCATTAAGTAAATATTAGTGTTCAAAATCCTTACAAAATTTTTTGATATGTTGGGACATAAAAAAAATTTATGAAACTACACTATACCAATTTAATCCAGTTCACAACGTTAGTTGTCAAGCAATTTACCAATATAAATATGATCACTACTTTAACTGTCGTAACCCTGCCGACCTGAAGAACGCTATTATTGGGAGAAACGCCTCGTCACAATTTTCTGTCACTTAGAAAGTTCTTATTAATAATACTTTTACGTAAACGTAACACGTTTAACCTCTAATGGTTATTTATAATAAATATGGAATGATGATCCATGCATTCGGTTGACTGCGATTATTCTTCTAAAAATGTAACTTATTATTCATTTAATTTCAAAGATGCAGAACCCATTGTAACGTTATTAACGTGAAATAATCTGAATTTATAGATAATCGATTTATCTATGGGAAATGCTCTTCATTTCCTTATGCTATATTGTAATAATTTGCTCAAGTTTATATGACCAAAAAGGTGATTATTTACTGTAATTACCTTTTTTTTTTCTTTTTTCAGCTGGCAACTGCTCAAGAAAATTCATTGTGGGCCAATGGAAAGCCAGAGTCAATGCCAAAGCTTGTCACGCTTGATGTTGTTTGTGGAAAAGACCATATGTCAGTCCATTTGGAATTCAGTGCGCCTTTTTATGGACACGTGTTTTCTAAAGGTCATTATGGACACGATAACTGTGTGTATGTGAAACCTCATTCAGGTCTAACGTACGTAGATTTTAACATATATTATGCTAATTGTGGAACTAAGCCAGATCTGAATGGAAAATTTTACGAAAACACCATCATCATCCAGTATGGGACGGACATCATAGAAGCATGGGATGAAGCCAAAAGACTACGATGCGAGTGGTATGATTCTTATGAAAAGGAGGCTAAGAAAGGGTTGCTCAAGATAGCCGAACTGGAAGTTGTAGAACTGGACTTTCAAGGAGATAACGTCGACTGTTGGATGGAAATTCAAGAAGGGAAAGGCCCGTGGTCTAACCAAGTTTCCGGCATCATACCAATAGGTAGTCCACTGACTATGGTCATCGCAATCAATGACTATGAAGGTCAGTTCGACATGAGAGTCAAGTCCTGCTATGCACATGACAGTATCAAGCCACCAGTTGCTTTAACAGATGAGTATGGGTGTGTCCTAAGACCTAAAATGTTAACCCCATTTCGTAAAGTTCGTGATTATAATGGACGTGCAACAGTGATATCTTATTCACATTTTAATGCATTTAAGTTCCCTGATACAGTTGCAGTGTACATTGAATGCTCAGTAGAAATATGTCGACATGGATGTCCTGACAGTTGTCAGAAGCTACCTTATCTTCCTTTGCCTTCTCACCTCAAACAGGCAACTAGCCTTCCTGATGAGGAATATGTACCATTGGAACAAAATATAGATAATGGTTATCATTCATCTGGAAATCCTCTAGACTCTTCCTACCCATTACCCAGGGATCCTCAAACCAAACCAGGACATCCAAATCCTGCAATATATTCTAACAACAAAGTACCCCTAAAACCAAATGTTGAAGAGCATGATCTACTCAAAAAGCCAAATGATAAAGAGCACAATTTACCGAGTAAACCTACTTATGAAGAAAAACATATAAATCAGCAACTGAGTTATGAAGCAGTCGAACTACAAGATTATAAAGATCACCATTTAGCTCAGAAACCGAATTACGAAACATACTACATACCTCAAGAATCAAACTATCAACAAAATCTTCCACCTCAAAAAACAATTCACACACAAGGCAATGCAGAAGTATATCATCAGGAAAAGTATTCTGGATCTCCAAATATCCCCAAAGATGAAAGTGGTGATTATGAGCCCATAGCAGAACCGGTTCCACAGCTTAAACCTATAAAATCTGGTCCTCAGTTGTCATTAGTTACACAACAAGGCTCTCCAGGTTATTATAACAGAGAAAAAGAAGTTCCCATATACCATGAATCTAGACCAAATTCCCAGTATGTACAGTCATCTCATGAGAACATTGGTTATGGTAATCAAAACAGACCACATGCTCAATCCTCTGCCTACAGGCCTCAAAGGATTCCACTGAAATCTCCCGTGGATCGTCCACCTTATCCTTATCCAGTCCCTCAGTTTCAACATCCCAGACAGCCCACTAATGGTGGAATGATGATGATGGGTCAGTTTGCTGATCGAGCAGATACAATTGATTCCACTGGATTTTCTGTGCAGGATTTTCAGTTTCCTCATGGGCCTCGTTCACTTCGTACTAGACGTGAAACTTCAGATGGTGAAGTTCTTGGAGTTCAGCAGATTTATCGTGCTTTGGCGTCGGTGGACTTAGCGTTTGAACCTAACGCGACTAGAGACAGTGCAGTTGTCTTTTCAGGCAGACGCGAAGAAATTGTCTATGGCGTATGCTTGCCACTGCCAGGGTTCATAGCTGGATTAAGTCTCCTATTGTTATTGACCGTCTGTTCGTTATGCATCACGGGGTATCTCTGGTATCACTGGCGACTCCAGGAAATGAAAAAAGACACTAAAACGAGTCTCACGGCGAAAATTTTCAACGGAAGGCTGTTTTATTATTATAGGAACCGCAAAGCTCATTACTAATTTACAGTAGTTAAAAAAGTAATTTAATCTTGACTATGATAATACGAAAAGGAATTTGAGAATGTTAAGGGCTCAGTTTATTTATTATAGCAAAATGTAGATAGTTACTTATTTATAAGCACGAGTTTTTACACACATACACATTATATATACGAATTAGTTATAAGCTCTCCATATAATCAATAGGACTTGACTTTATTTCTCAATCGCAAATTATTATATTAACAGTCTGAAATTGGTCATCTTTGAATGTGGAAAAATATATAATAATTAAAAATAACTAACGTGTATATTAATCCGTTAAGTAAAACTTAATTTTATTTCCAAGTATTTTAAGTATTCAAAGGGCTAAGGAAATCCGAGTTAAATGTTGTTTAAAACACACAAGGCTATTTCCTTTGCGAGTTTTATTATAGCAAGATGAAAGAAATATAATGATAAATTTAATATTCCCACTGAAAAAGCCCCCCCAGTGCAACAGTGGATATGTCTGCGGATTTACAACGCTAGAATCCGGGTTTCGATACCAGTGGTGGGCAGAGCACATATAACCCGTTGTGTTGCTTTGTGCTTAACTTCAAACAAATAAAGCACAGAATTAGCGTTGCGTGAAAAAGAAATCTACAAAAATACTTTAACTGATGTCGTTGAAATAATTCTGTATAACAAGAGCAACCAGAGAGAGATTGCATACCCTCGCCCCGCCGCCCCTTTTCGAGATTGCATGCGTATATATTGGATAACGTCAAATTTTACCTTCGAAAACTCAGAAAATCCTTCTCAGATCCAGAACGATCAACAATCCATATCAATTTTTGTAGTGTAGAGTCTCAACCTTAATGTGTCCATAAAATTTGATACAAATCCGATCACAGAGTTATTAACCCAAAACTGCGAAAATGCCGTATCTCTCCATTACAAAAAATGCTTCAAAGTGATCCAGACCAAATTTGGGGAAAACTGTCCCATACTGACTTCCCATCTTTTGTAAAATATTCGTATACACCGGTCTATTAGTCTATCGCGGAAACACAGACATACACACGTGCCCGATTACAATACCCTGACCCCCTCTGGGGACGAGAGTAATAACACATCAAAAACAACAAAATTACTCCCTCTGAAGAAAAACTGTGTATGTCAAATTTCTGACAACGAAAAACTCCCAAGAACATATTAAGCAATATATACATGTAAAGAGAACAGAAAGAATATAAGATATAGAACCACCATGGGTACAGACTACTGTTTATTCAATGTGTACAGGATGATTGGTTAGTGTTAATGCAAGTGCTCTATGATGAGTGAATCTTTTAATATGTTAAATTGATGTATTTGTAGTAACTATTTTTTATTATATGTTTACGTTTGGATATAATCAATAAAAGACTAAAATACAAAACTGGTATTGTGTTTTTACACTATTGACATGTAAGAATTGTAAAAATCGAAATACCTCAAGATCCCGGTCAGTCAGAAACACACCCAAAATTACTATTTTTTCGCCGAAAAAAAATTAATATTTCATAATCATACAAAACGCATAACACTGTCGTATGTAAATAATTCAGCTGTTTTGAAATCAATTTTATATTTTTGCGCGGCGTAAGTATGACCGAAGTTACGAGAAGGCCAGAATCATGCGAAGAACATAAATACAAAAAGAAAAGAAGTTATAAAAGCTGTGGAATGTATTTATATTGTGATCCTCCAGCTATATGTGCAGCAAAACATTGCCATGTTATTCCCAAAAGTAGACGTGGAGTAGTGCAAAAAATTCAAAAGCCATTAAAAAAGGAGAAGGAAGAGGCAGAGCAAGATGTTGTTATGGAAATGTGTGATGAAGAGAGTGTTTCGTTACAAGATTTGGACAATGAGATTGAAGACGTACTAGAAGAAAACTAGAAACATGTTTATTCTCACTTATTATGCATTGAAATTGTTTGTTTGTTTGTTTTTAATTATGCACAAAGCTACACAAGGGCTAT
>NW_013666952.1:157324-169921 GCF_000517525.1 Limulus polyphemus
ATTGAATGCAAAAATTACGAAAAACGTAGATAGTACATATGCTATAAAAATAAATGCATTATTATATTTTATTTCCTCTATGTGCAGAAGAGATTTGTTCACCTGGAAGTGGCATTGTGTACTAACCAATATTTGGGGTGGCGGTGTTATGGACTAATATTAAGAAGTTAACATTTTAAATTATATATTTTTAATTAAATGTAGTACTAATATAGGCATAAATTTTTCAAATATATGGATGAAGTAAGAATTCGACAGCTATTGTATACAGCATAGTAATGTTTAAACATTATATCTGTTATATAATTTAGATGCTCTACTGAGTACTGTGTAACTTTTACTCAGTTTAACTTTTCAGTTTTAAGAGAACGTTTATATTATAACTATAAGTTAATGATTGTCATGAGTATATCATACGATTTATGTCAAATAATATATTAGTACTTCACATTGCTGTGTTTTGTGCATACTATTTGTTTGTTTTAGAGCAAAGCAATATTGGGCTACCTACTGTTTCCACTGTGGGGGAATCTAATCCCGGATTTTAGAATTGTAAGTCCTAGAGGCTAGACTTACCACTGTCCCACCAGGGACTTATGTGTATATACACTTCTGTAGATTAAATGTAATTCATTTTATAGTTATTGCTGAATACTGTGTATGCACTATGAAGTTCCATAACTGTCAGAATACCTATGAAACTGTAACTTGTAAGTCTTGACCATATTTTACAATTAAAAGACTTATTTTGTGTACTTTTATTAAATGTACAAAAGTTATGGTCTTTGCTTATGGCAAAAAGCCAGATGGTTTATTAGTCCTGACTAGGATCACCATTAAACATTCCCACAATGAAATGTAATATATGTTTTTAGTAAATATTATAGCAAAATCCAAAAAACTTGGCTAACAACAAAATACTACCCTTTTTGACACAGTTTATATTAATTGACTACTCAGAGTCAAACCAAGCATAAGGTAATTTTTTCAGAGAAGAATCCAGCAGTTATGCTTCTAAAACTTGAATAGGTGTATGTAATAATGACCTTTAAAATTTGAGTCACTGTTGCTAGCCATCTTTTCACTTATAATTTCCAGACAAACTGCTTAAAGTTTAACATTTAGATTGTGAAACCACCCATACTTATATCTGTACCTGTACCTTGTGGTCAAATAAATACTTTGAAATTTTACATTTGCCAGTTTGGCTGGCATTATGTGAGAACTTATGCACCATTTCATTCAGGTGTTCAATCACAATTTTTATCATGTTAAATTAAAATAATTTTCAGTGAAATACAGTATGAAAACTGTAATAACTATAGCAGAGGAAATGATGTATAAGTATGTGGGATGACTCAGTGTAGGAAGGGAGACTGAAGTAAACTCTGTGTAATTAAGAATATAATTAATCTTGAAACATTTAAATCTTGAATAGACTTTGGACAGTTTATTGAAATATAACGTAGGTACATCAAGGTCCAATTGTAAGGCCAAAGCAGAAGATGTTTATTGTTTAGTCAAATTAATCTTTTTTACTTTTAAGTTCAAAATCCCACTAAGTATAATCCATAACTGTTTTATTTTTATTTTATCGGGCAACAACAACAATAGTGTCCAGAAGATGAGTTTCAGTAATGAGAAATATAAAATTATGTATTTAGGCCTAGTTACAAAATCTACCATGATTTTTCTGAGTAGAAGACACTTAAAACAGAGTCAATATCTTCAGTAACTTTGAAAACATTACTGTATAAGAAGCTATCAAATTATTGGTATAGATGCTTGAGTAAGGAAGCACATTATAGTAATATAATAATAGATAGGCAAACAATGATTTACAAGCGTAAGGAAAAGTTTTGTTGATGGTGGAGCATACTACATGTCAAAACATAGTATGTTCTACCATCAATAAAACTTTTCCTTATGCTTATAAATTGTTGTTCTCCTACCTGTTATTATTGGTATAGATATTAACCAAACACTACACATCTGAGAGAACACTCTAGTCACATATTCCCAATTGATAAAATGCTTTTTCATCATGATTATATGTTTTTCAATTATTTATTTTTCTAATTTTATGAGCACTTAATTTGCTGATTAGTCATTAGTCTCTCTCTCTCTCTTCTTTTTTTTTTTTTCTATCTTGCCTTATCATAGCCTTTCTGAAAGCCAAGATACATAGCACCAGTTGAAAAAATTCTTCTCTCAATAAATATGTAAGTTTTGTTCAAAAATCTCCAATAAATAGTTAAGAAACCTTTTCAGAAATCATGAGTGAGAATTATTAATTAACTTGTAAATTTTAGTTGGTTTATAAATCTGGGTTGACCTTTACTCTTCTTTAAAAAAATTGTATTATCTTGATAATCTTACAATCTTTAGGAACATTTTTCTCTTTCTAGAGATTAAAAAAATTGCTAAAGCATACATATGTAATTTTTTTTTTCAAGCTTCTTTAATTTTTAAAACAAAGCTTTTAAAAGCTGGGAGCTTTATTTTCAAAAAGTTTTCAGACTTATTTAAAATATCAGCATCTTCAAGAAAAACAGAGTTAAAAGAAAAATTCTTCCAATCTATAATTAATTTGTTCAGATTAAGAGGAATGGTCTACTGCTTCATCTGTAAAACAGTATTAATAATTGTGTAGCACTTTAATCTTAAATACATCCCTTATAAGGCTCCTTATAAAATATTTTAAAAAATAAACATTTTTCTTGACTCTCTTCCCTCCACTTTTTTTGTTCTGTTGTTTGCAGCTATACATATACATACAAGGACAACAGTGGACCCGGTGCTCCATTTAGACCCTCCTTAAGTAATAACAATAAACTATTATTTTGGAAACAAAAAAACGCTAACAATCAAAATCTCTTCATTTATTAATAAATAAATGAACATTGAATATTACAACTTTTCTCTTTTACCACCTAAACTAAGTGTAACAATTTAATGCAAACTAGCCGAATACTGAAGCTGCTGAGGTCAAGAAACATGTACATGCTTCCATCTGTCGGTGCTGATGTTTACAAAATAATTGGGGTCTGTGAATACCCCAGAAGACTAACGCAAGGTTAAATAAAACTCAAAGCCAGCCTTTATCATTCAAATATTTGTTGAGTCTACCATTCCCTTAAATTAACTACATGTACCACATCTGAAGGCAGCCCATTCCAAAGGCCAGCCACCCTGTTAAAAATAATAAAGCTGTCTTAACTGAACATGATTCCTACCATTCCAAAATTTATATTTGTGTGCCCTAGTCTTACCATTCTCACTATTAAATATGGAAAAAGATTGTGCATCATTGTCCACAGTCTTCTTAACAATCTTAAACACCTCAATAAGAATCCCTCTAACTTTTTTTTTTTCAAGAGAAAACATTTTCAGAGATTTTAACCTGCCCTCATATGACAACCTATCCATCCCAAGTATCATCCTAATTGGCCTCCTCTGAACCCTTTATAACAATTCAGTGTCTTTTCTAAGATAAGGAGCCCAAGACTAAACACAATATCCCAAATGTGGCATAATCAGTATCACCTCTTTAGACTTGTATTGAATATTTTGTAGATACAATTTAAAACCCCATTTGCCCTACCACTAGTAACAGAATGTTATTGTGATGGCTTAAGAGACTGATCAACCAGAAAACCATGATCCTGTTATATTCCAATTAAAATTATGCTTATAATTCAAATTATAAACCTTCATATATTACCTTGCAATTACTATAATCAAAAGCCATTTGTCATTTATTCACCCAACTCACCAAATAATAAAAATCTTTCTGTAAAGAAGCATCCTCCTCCTCAAAACCAGCAACACTCAAACAGTTATATCAACTTTTCCTTCATCTACAATAAATATTTAATAAAGTTCTCAAAACACCGGCTCTACAAAAGTGGGATGTCCATAATGTAGACAAATTACTCTAAGAAGTTGAATGCCCTCACTTTTTATTTATTTATTTGTTTTTACCTTAAGCACCATTTATTATTACTACTAGTTTTTTTTTAAACTGTATATGAAAGCAAAAGTGTATTTTATGTTGTATTAGTTAAGAAGAGGCAGATAAAGTAATTCTAGTTTGTCCTTAAGTTGGTGTTTTTTCAATTTAATTTTATCTCATTCAAATGCAGTAATATACAGTTTGCTTCTGTAGCATCCAAGCTTTTTTTAAAACATACTGATATAAGTTTAGGCTTTGTAACTGAATTTTCCAAAAATATCAGGCTTTTTAATAATCTGTCATTGTACAAATCACCAGTAGTTTATTTTTTCAAAGTTTTTTTGAACTTTCTTTGTGTTAAAGTAAAACAAAAATATTTTGTTATGGTCAGCTATTTCTTTTCAATGTAGAATAGGGATAATTGTGTACAGATCTGGAGCCTGATGTTTTTCCTATTTTAGACTCTTTAATGAAACCCAGATTAGAAAGAGTAGTACATATTGACTGAAGAACTGTAACTTCTATCATCTACTTATCAAAGCAAGTGGTTTCTTAGGTTAGAAGATGGCAGAAAAAATTAATGGGTAAGTACAATTTCATAGAAAACAGTTACGGCATCTTTATTAAACACATTACAATGTATTTGTATCACAAACTTATCATTAAATTACCTAAATTTAAAAATAGGTTATATATTTATTATCATTATATACACGAAAAATGAATATATATTGGTGAATTAATTACTGTGCACTGACTAATATTTCATGAAAATAGATTTTTTTCAGTGTTTGAACTATATCAGAATTGATAAGTTGAGTAAAAATCAAATAGTATTTACACTGCCAAGTTGTATATAACTAAAACAATAAAGTTAAGCAGATATGTTAGATATGTAAGTATAATAACCAGGGGAAATAAAAGAAAAGAAGAAACTATACTGACAAAAAGTCACTGTTTACAATTAGAAATTCACTTTCTGCTAATAAATGTTTAAGTAAGACATTGGTAGTCCAAGAGTTGGCTGTGTATGGTGATGACTAGCTGCCTTCCCTCTAGTCTTACACTGCTAAATTAGGGACGGCTAGCACAGATAGCCTTCGTGTAGCTTTGCCATTGAAATTGACTAATAACATCATTGGAACTAAAATAACTCTGATATAACTCAAAGCATTCCGAATCTTTTCTTAGATTTTCTGGGAAGTCGGGAGGTATCCGATCGTTTTTGCCCATTTCTCCTTGACCAGAAAGGATTTTTAAATTCTGAAAGTTGTTCTCGCCTTTTCAGACCGTTCCGCACTTTTTTCCGTTTATTTTTGATACTTTTTAAAAAAGTTCACACGGAAGCCCCAAGGATGAGTTTCTCGCTGACCAGGATCTTAGATAAATTACTTAAAAAACGTTATATGAAATATCCATATCTTCAAGAACAAAAAATATTTAACACCACCTCGTCCTAACAAATGTATTTTGTTTATATTTCATACTTCATTCCTTTATCACACACACGGTGGCTTAGTGGTAAGTCAGGACCTTTACCACCAAAAATCGAATTTCGATACTCTCGGCGGACAGAGCACAAATGGCCCATTTTGTTGCTTTGTGCTTAATAACCACGTTTTTGTTTTCTTTAACGATAAAATTTGCATCCTCTACATTTCAATTTCATAATCTGGCGCCAACATGCCAATCGTACAGGGAATTTTCTGTAATGATAAGCATAAAATCCTTGTATAATACATATTTTTCAATACAAAAGGTAGTCTTATTTTACTTGAAAACTTGGGCACTATGATACCAATTTTTCAGTGGAACCAAACATTTTTCACAAACTTACATTATGTTGGGCTTATTTGTTCAAAAAAAAGTTTAATGAATTTGAGAGATAAAAACAACAATTAAATTTGATATTGATTCACGCAAGTTTGGAAATTGTGGTTATTCATTACGTGTGATGCATAGTCAAAACCGTTATATGCTTGAGTTAAGTTCAACATCATAAAAATTTATGATGGGAAAATAAAAACTTATATACAAAATATGACAACAAAAAAGATTAAAAGGTATATGTTTAGATTAATCGACAAGATAATGCTAACGTTGTTCAGTTGAATTTTGCCTCCACATATTTTCGTGAATTTATCAGTTCTTATTGTTTTTAATCATACAGGTTATTTTAACACACCATCTAGGTCTAGTATTTTTAAGTGTGTGGTACACTCTTTGAAAACTTTAAACTTTCCACAAGTATGTTTATCATAAATATCAATGGTTAAGTTTCGGGGGTAGCCAGTAAAGTTTAACCTAAATACTATCAAACAAAACTAAGTAATTATGAATGGTTTTTTTAAAATACCTTATACAGGTATTCTTCTTTATCCTCCTGAAGAAAAATAGTGAACTATTCTAAAGCGCTCGAGTTTTGGGTCTCGTTTGAAAACCATTACAACTTTTGTATGTGATCCTGTGAACTAACTTCTTAATCAGAATTTATACAGGTACGAGTGAGGTATTATTTCAATATTTTGTTCTTGTAAAAACTATATTTTTTTATTATTAGCACATTATTTTGATAAAAAATTACTTTTGTGGAATACATTGTATCTTAAAAGTAGAAGAGTGCTTCGAAACTGGTTTACCCACATTAGTTATTTTCTGTACAAACTAACTAATAAAATACATACTTTTTCGTCTCTGGTTTAAAAACAAACTCATTTATAACAAAACTGCCACATACACATCACTATAACATTTGAAAAGCATTCATAATTTAAAACGATACGAGACCACAACTGACAACGTATCAAAAACAACAACAACAGCGGCAAACAAAGTTTCATCAATAAATATACGTAGGAGTATCACTAGAATAATTTCTTCGGTACAATAACATCACATTAGTTTGCATTGGTTTGAAAAATACAACAGCTGGTATTGGCAGTGGTCTACAGATTTCAGCAAACCAGTAATACACATTTCATTCGTTATCATGCACGAACTATGTTTCTGTTCTACCTCAATACTCATTCGATATAAAAGAAATACTATGTTAATATCCTATAATGTCCAATTCCAATCATTTGAGAAATAAAACATTACCCTCACGGCTTTAATTTTTCTTTCATCATAAAATTTCCTAACAAACAAAAATGTTTAAACATTCTTTTAAGATGGTAGAGTGGTTTTCTTTATGAATTTTATCCTGCCTATATTTTCATTGAGACAACGCTGTTTCGAACCTTGTACCGAGTTCTTCTTCAAGTCTAAGTTCTATACTGACTAAATTTATAAATAGATATTCATTTCATCTTAATCGTGTCACTAATGTAAGTAGAAACCACTCTACCATGGCGAACACTAGGCCAAAATCAATCCTGAGAGAAGATTCCTTTGAAATCAAAATCCACATCTCGAATTGCACCTTGTTCGCTTTTTATGTGTACAACAAAATAATTGGTCTCACAAAAACAGCATTAATACTTACCATAAAACACAGATTAAAATAATACTTTCATCGCGACCTTTATTTAAGTTCTTTATTAACTAAATTTCTAAATAAAAAATAGTCACTTCATTTCCGAGTCCTATTACTAATATAATGTAAATATAAATTTATAAGTTCCAACTAAATGAGACAAGACTGAAATTTTATGACAATATCCCATTTCCTGACGTAATCATTAAGTTAAAACATCAACAGCACAATAGTTTCAAGTAAATCCAAGAAGAAAGAAAACGGGTGTTAACGTTCCAATAACAAATATTATACCATTCTTTCTATCACTTCATTAAAACGCAATAAAGCAATTTAACATTCATTGTACATCCAACTGTAGGTATAATCACAATCAAAGCCTATAAAATTTTTAAAAGCATTCGTAATTCAAAACGACATAAAACTATTTCTGAAAGCGCAGAAAAAATAACATCAGCAAAAAAGCTTTATCAATAAAAAAATGTCTCAGTATCACTACATATTTTTTTCGTTACAGTAACATCACATTAATTTGTACTGGTTTGAAAAATACAACAGTGGTTTACGTTGATTCCAATAACAATGTTATACCATTCCGACACGTTTTTAAATCGCTATGAATCAGCTTAAAATTCAGTGTACATCTAATTGCAGGTAATCCTAATTAAAGGATAACAATGGAATCCTCTATTCTCATCTTTCCAATGGAATAAATGGGAATTGGATGACACAATATAGCGCTTTCAGAGAAAACTAATTTCTGAAACGTATAATATGAAAATATACTTGGAAGGGTCTACAAAACATCGGGTTTTGTAAAATGAACATCTTATTCGTGATCATCCCATAAAAAAATTCCAAATTTCGCAAGAACCTGATTTTATAACAAATTAAATTAAAGAGTTAGATGTATCTTTTTTTAAAGCAGAGACAAAAACTGAAAAAAACTTCATTTACCAGTCATTGTTTGGATTTTGTAACATCGTCATTTTTCTATGATACTATTACGCGTAATTTATTTAAACAATCAGAATAAACATTTTGTAAATATTCTCTCTCAACAGTTTTAGTTTTAAATTATAGAAGAAAAAATAAGTTAAAGGCGTCTGATTTAAACATTCCTACCAATTCCCCAAGTTTTGTAGACCATCTTTGTAACATTATGTTTAAATAGTGAAACAATTCATTCCCTCTACGCTTCACTGTCAAACAATTTCTACAATATCACTGGAAAGCTACTGTCTGTGATTAAGTTCAAGTCAACCATATCTTGTAGCAATTCGAAGATATTCCTTTTCACATCACTTTCACATACAAAATTCACATCCTACAAAAATAAGACTAAAATCTGAAGATCACTTTGTACAATTAAAACACCAGTTAAAACATGAATAATGTGAAAAGAACAAGTCAAAAACTCTTTATTAAAACTGCAAAACTTTCATCAATGTCTACAGTTCTGCTACATCACTTACCAAGATAGGGCAGACACATGTATTCTCAAACTGGGCTTGGTCATATTTTGAACCAAAATGTCTAGATGTTGATTTAAACCAACTCTAATAAGTGGCAGTGGTTTGCCTCTTGGCAAAAATAATCAATACACTGACCAGAGATGAAAAAGAAAATATAATTAACTCACTTCATGCTTCATTAGTAACAAAATAAGCCTTTAAATATAAATCAACCAAACAATAGTGAATAAACATTATTACATGACTTTATAGTGTAATAATTAATAAAACTTCCATAAACAACTGAAAGATGGAAAACTCCAAAAACTAAGGAATTGTTCGTTTTAAGTAAAGAAAAAAGTAAAAGTTCCATTTTAAAAACACATTGGTTTAAACATTTAAATAACCTTTACAACTGAACTTATATAAAGTTAAGTAATAAAAGATTTTTGGCTTTTTGTAACATTAACGATTTATTTCTAATAGCATTTCTACATAAAATATTATTCTAAATTAGTTCTGTGTTTGAAGGCTGATGCTACTCATTTGATAAAACAAAGTATCGATCAATTAATTATTGGAATAAAATGTCAATTTTAAACACAAATTCAAAATTATAATAATATAGTCATAGGGACCCTGATAATCGCAACGAATAAAAACTGTATTTACAAAATGCATAATAAATAACAGTTAAAACATTTTAACTTCGAATGTACCAACTAATTAAGCATGTTTAGCTTTAAACAAAATATAATAAACAACCCTGCTAGATGGCTTTGTTTTAAAGAGTTGAAATGAGACTTGAAAAAAAGAAATATTTTTACGAAAAGCATCTAAACATCTACAACTTGAAATACGCTTCTAAACTAATTTCTAAAGTGTCAATAACTTTCATCTTGTAAACGGACATGGAAAGTAATCATAATTTTTGAACAATTAGTTTTTTTTACAGCAACAACATGTTTTGATATTCTTATTCATTCTCTACGAATTAAAAAGAAAACTATGTTCACTACAGCACCAACAGAAAAGGTATTAAGAAAACAATTAACTCACCACTGAATAATGATCAATAATAGAACTTCAGGTACTTTTTATTAAACAGATATCAGCGATAACATAAGGCTAATCAAAAATATGGTATATAAAAAAGTCGTAGCTCTCCACTATTTCAAATCCACAAACACAGAAGGTAACGCTGTAAGCAACAGCGTATGAAAGAAATATAAAAATATTTATTACACACACGTCTTCCTAATAAACATATTTTATTCATTACTTCTATCTTTGCTTCGGTTTGTTTGTTTTGAATTTTACGCAAAGCTACCCGAGGGCTATCTGCGCTAGCCGTCCCTAATTTAGCAATGAAAGACTAGAGGGAAGGCAGCTTGTCATCACCAGCCACCGCCAACTCTTGGGCTACTCTTTTTACCAACGAATAGTGGGATTGACTGTCACATTATTATCAAAGGTTTTGTTTGTTTGTTTTGAATTTCGCCCCCCCCCCCAGTGGCACAGCGGTATGTCTGCGGACTTACATCGCTAGAAACCGGGTTTTGATACCCGTGGTGGGCAGAGCACAGATACCCCCTTTGTATAGCTTTGTGCCTAACTACAAACAAACAATCACCTTCCTAAACCAAGTGTTTGAAACATTGAAAGTTAATGAAGTATAAGTAGCTACTACAGCAAATTTTACAGCTAGTTCCCTACTTTTCACGTATTCCAAGCTTACAGTAAACTGTTTCCACAATTCCAGAGCTTGGCCTTCTAGCAAATTACTTAATTTATCTTTCCCTAACTAGCACATTTTCCTTTTCTATGTTTCCTAACTTTAACTTTCTAGTTAATTTTCCCTACCTTGTTTTTTTTTGGTAGGGGGGGGGGGCATATTTATTATTTTCAACGTATCTCACGTTTTTATAACATCTTCAGTTTGCATCTTTTTTTAGCATAACTTTTAATACGAACCCCAGTTTCCGCGTTTCTTAACTTTATTTTTTAAAATCTCAGATTTCTGCGCACTGGATAAGCTTAGAAAAAAAAAAATTAAAACGCGTAAAAACACGTTAATTTCAACAAAGGAGACAGAATCAATTAAGAACTGTTTCCATAGTAATGTTAATGGCATATACCGTATTGATCCTTGTGTGACAGCAATAGTAAGCTAACATATAATTCACTTCTATTATCGTAAAAAAAAAACTCATTAACATTTTCACATGTGAAAAATGGAATTTCGAACTGCACAAATACTATAATTAGCGTCCCCCTTGCAGTTTGCAACGCCCCCGGAGGCGTTAATTACAGGCAATACGGTATATAATGTTTTAGCATACTACTTTAATATTGTTAGGGAATTGTGTTTTTGACACAAAAAAGTAATTATCGCTTTAGTCATAAAAACTTATTTTTGTGTGCACTTTTTTCTATCATTCTTAATCTCATTGACTTCCTAATATGTATTTTGATTATTTTACATATTTCATAAGCACATATTACGTGTTTTTACCTCCGCCATCATGGGTGACGGAAGTTATGTTTTTACCCCCTGTGTGTGTGTTTGTTTGTGTCAGCAAGATTTCTCAAAAACGGCTCATTGGAGTTGCACGGAAGTGATTAGTTTTTGGAGGGTCAAGGTCACGAAAATCCCCCCCCCCAATCCATATCTGTTAACATGAGGACCGATTTTTCACACTATTTTTGCTCTATAACTCAATCAAACATTATCTGATTTTAATGAAACTTGGTGGACATCTTCATTGTCCTGCAAAAAATGACCCGTTGTAAATGATGGACATATGCACACATTTTCGGATTTTTTTTTTTTTTGAGGGCCTAATATGATCAACGCTGCGTGGCCTCTGAGTGCCCTCTAGTTTTGTTTTGTCTTTTACAGAATCAAACTAGTTTTTTTTTTTTTTACTGGCTTAAAATGCATTCCACGGATGAGTTTATAAAAATTACATAAAAAGTAAACAAGAGAAGGCTGTTTCCATCGAATACAAATGAAGACATTAATTTAAATCAAGGCCATGTTTTCGATCCTTTGTCAAACACTTCCTTGTGAACTCACTGCATTACCTGCTTGTTTTCGATTTCATTGGCCAGGTAAAACCAGTAAGACACGATTAAAATGAGGTCAGTGAGGGATGTGCATTTTAAGTGAACTCGGTTCTCACGATGTAGACCCTGGGACAGAAAAAAAAAACATAAGAGATCCAGAACTCAACAAACATTAACACATTAAAACAGAAGAACCAAAAACAACGTGTTCTACGTTTTATACTTTTATTACCAGGTTTTGTATAAAGTTGAAACATAGTTTACGGAACAGTAAAACGTCATATCCACAGTTTCGAAACCAAATATGTAAAATTGATAGAACAAAAAGTATGTTTGTTTGGAATTTCGCGCAAAGCTACACGAAGGCTATCTGCGCTAACCGTCCCTCATTTAGCGATGAAAGACTAGAGGGAAGGCAACTAGTCATCACCACCCACCGCCAACTCTTGGACTACTCTTTTACCAACGAATAGTTGGATTGATGATCACACGATAACGCCTCTACGGCTGAAAGGGCGAGTATGTTTGGTGGGACGGGGATTCGAACCCGCGACCCTCAGATTACAATCAAGCCAGTTCAGCTCAGTTTACCAAACTGTGTTTACTACTTACGCCCAATGCTAGTAAAGGTTTTTAACGAAAAT
>NW_013666952.1:170851-171841 GCF_000517525.1 Limulus polyphemus
ACAAAGCTACACGAAGGCTATCTGCGCTAGCCGTCCCTAATTTAGCAGTGTAAGACTAGAGGGAAGGCAGCTAGTCATCACCACCCACCGCCAACTTGGGCTACTCTTGTACTAACGAATAGTGGGATTGACCGTCACATTATAATGCGGCTGAAAGGGCAAGCATGTTTGATGTGACGGGGATTCGAACCCGCGACCCGCAGATCGCGAGTCGAGCGCCCTAACTACCTGGCCATGCCGGGCCTACACTTCGCTTCGGAGGAACGTTCCTTGACAGGCTTGAATAACTAGGCTTGGCGAAGAAAGTTTGCCCAAAATAATTTCTTAAGACGTATGTGTATTTATTACTTTATATTTTTAATTACTGTTGCTTATTTCAATTACACACAAATTTTAGAATTTTCTTAAAATCTTCAGTTAATATATTGATAAGTTTAAATTACTTACTCAAATGATATATATAGATGTCTTCCAAAAAGGAAAATAAATAACAGAGCTGAACATACGAACACAAAAAAATAACAACCTTCTTTGACACAATGCAAAAAGAAAAAATAAAGAACAGATGTCATGCATATATATATATATGTGTGTGTGTGTGTGTGTGTGTGTGTATATATATTTGTTTGTAAACTCAGCCATTTTTACTACAGCTAAGTAATGTTTCCACTCAACCTTCAATTTAGGCTAAGTATCTGATAAAAGGATCATGCCAAAAGACATTACAAGGATAAAAATAGTAACTACAATTATATATCTCCTATTATCATTAAAGGTTAATGGAATAGAAATACAGGTATAATCACTATAATGCCGCACTACATAAAAAATGTTAAAATCCACAACCCTCATCAACCCCTTAA
Organism: Limulus polyphemus; assembly: GCF_000517525.1. Lineage (NCBI taxonomy): Eukaryota > Metazoa > Arthropoda > Merostomata > Xiphosura > Limulidae > Limulus > Limulus polyphemus. The sequence goes on from NW_013666952.1 coordinate 171,715, forward strand.
ATCAATCAACCCTCATCGGCAACGTTAACAAAATGGGGCGCTAAATTAGTATCGTATATAAAAAATAATAAAATACAAGCTCTACCTAACACAATATTTATAAAAGTCTAAGTATTAATATTGTTGC
>NW_013666952.1:172037-177091 GCF_000517525.1 Limulus polyphemus
CTACCTAACACAATATTTATAAAAGTCTAAGTATTAATATTGTTGCAAAACACTTATAAGTACATTCCATAACTTGCTATAGGAAATTCGATATATTTCTAAAATACATGACACTACCAATTTTTATTAAAACATTCTGCCAAAATTAGCCACATTTATCCTAAATCTATGTTATTAATAACAATTATGTTTGGATAAATTATTCCTTTATTCAAACAAATGCATAATTCTGAAAAAGAATGGAAATAACAGGAACGGGTCTTCACTTTTAAGTCAATAACGTATAACAACATTAACCAAAAGTTTCTTAATAATATGGGGCACGTTATTCTTATGCGCAAACCAATTAAGCTAATTGTTCAGGACCTACACTTATAACCACACGAAGCCCAATGTCAAGAAAACGACGAAAAAGGCAATATTTAAGAATTAGTTACCCTGAAATAAGGTACGCTTCTTGAGTTTAATGCCTATTATATATTTTTGCAGTTTGTAAAACAACTGTAAATACCGTTTGACAAAAGGCTTTAAAAACAAACATTTCAATACTCGAATATTTCGGCGCCCTCTCATGGGCGTCCGCAGGAAGGGACAAGAGAGGGCATTTGTCCTTCTTACATTTAAAAAATTGCACGTATTATGACGTAAATTAATATCGTAGTTAAACTAAATATTTTTAGTAATTTTTATTAGAACTGTAAATTTGTGTTTGAGTTAAACACACATAACACATTATTTTAGTCTACTGACTTAAATTGTAAAAGCTGATCCTCTACATACATGTTTTGCCTCCCCTCCCCCCGAAAATATTTCTGTGGGCGCCCTCTATCTAAGATTGATTTGTAATCGACTTAGGTGGAATATAATAATTGAATTATTTAAGTTAGATAAAGGCGGAATGTAATGACTGAATTATTTAGCAAAAGACTCTGTGAACTAGAATCCAATATTAGTAGCAATTACATATTTCTATTCTAAGTCAGTAATTCAGGAAAAAAGTCCGTCTAAATACGTTTAAGTATGTTTATAATACTCTATGATAAATAAAAGAAAAACGAAATAATATCTATGAGGTTTTACTTCACCATATAATATTGTGCATTAGGCCTCTACATCACAGATTCTCTTTCCATTTTCACCTATGGTGAAAAAGAAAATAAATCTAATATATATTTAAAAAAATTAGTTAATTAAAAAATTCGATAAAAGAGCTAAAATATAAACTTTCTTGTAAACTATAAAACTACTGAGATGACTAAAAAACTAGGGTTAAAATAATGATACGGGGGCCCTATACCTGTTACACTTTGTTTCTAAGTGCGTACCCCTACTATGTCTCCATGTGAGTTTTGTTGCACAGACGAATACTATTACTGAGACAGAGTAACAATCTCACATTGCACTGAACTGTTTTGCCCAAAAAATAATTTGAAAAAGCAATAAATATGAATGCATAAAACCTTCTTTGGTTAGGAACCTGAATAAAGGCTATTGCAAAAGATTTTGTTTCTCTCATTTCAAAGTGCCGTGACTGTAGATTACAAAGCCATTTTGTAGGTTTTTGTGGGTATCGAATAATTTTGAGATGATACAAATTTGGTCTTCTAATTTTTGTAACATAACACCAAATTTTTTTCGTACCCTTTTAATTTTTTTAGAAATAGGTATCTAACAAAAGATAATTGAAAATATAGAAAGAAAACATAATTACAGTTTATATTAATTTCTTTACCAATTGCCCAAAATGTAATTGAGACAACTGAGGGAAGTAAAACCAGAATTATAAATAAATTTTCTGTTTGTAATAATTCAGCTAATCCTTTCGATTTTACAGATTAATATTTTCAATTAAAACAAGAAAAAATAACACATAAATCTTTAAATTAATTAGTTTGTTGAAAAGTTTGTTTTATTCTGACGATAATGATGGGAACTAGTAGAGTTAGTACTTGCTTTCAATGAGAAAGATAAGCAGTTATTAGATGTAGAAATCTTATAAGTCTAAGTATCTCTTACAACAGGAATGATGAAAATATTTTTTGTTCACTTAATACAATGATATTTCCATAAAATCATATTTAATTAAGAAGTCTAATAATTGTAAGAGATAACTGTTTGTTTATTTTCCATAAAAATTAAAGTAAAAGAAAAATTATTATTAAAGTTTACTGAAGATAATGGAATATTCATACCCAAATAAAAGCAAAGAAAATGCCATATTTGTACAGGAAAGAAGATAGTTGTTCATCTAATATATAAGTGTCTACAATGCAATCCCGAATAATTGGTTCCAGAAGTAATAACAAAGGCCATTACTTACTTCCTTTGTTAACATGAGATTTTATGCTTGTGGTCAGAGTAATGTAGATTTTTTTATCAGATATGGATTTGAATTCGATGTACCAGACTGCTATCATATTTTCACAAGAAACAGTCTGAATGTAAAAAAAAATGCAAGTGAAACCTTTAAAAGATAAAAATAGCTTACAAAAATCAGAAAAGGCTAATGATTAAAATGGCAGTGTAAAAACAGGGATATTCCCCAGTACTGCTGTGATTAGGCATAATTCTTATTAGAGACAGAATAAAAACACTGATGTAACATAACAATTCAGTTCTAAAACTATATACATAATGTGTATATGAACAGAGACTGACACATACTTTAATTCAGAATTCAAAAAAAAGAAAAAGTGTTATTTTAATTAGATAACTACTGAACCCCATTTTACTCAGGAAGATGCTGGCATGACAACAGTGTTACCTGTTGTAGCAATGGGGGTAACTATTGTAGATATGGTGGTTGGTGATGATAATGATGATGGCACAAGTTTGAAAAAGTTCTTCAATGGTGTGAAAAGGTGTTTGATCACAGGTACACTCCATGCTTTCCCAAGCAACTGCTGACGTCGACCAAGTGGGATATTTCCTGCATCAGTATAGTGTCTTGGAAAGCCAAAGACCCTGAAAATGTCAGTTTTGTAGCATTTACTGAAAAGGTATTCTATCCTATCAAATAAAACATTAAAAGTAGTATCTAGTAAATCATTACAAAAAACTATTTGTAAACACTTCTAGCATTAGTAAAGAAAGTAATTAACAAATGCATATGGCTAGAATTGGCTGATCAGCATGCAACTGCTACCTTTTTTATAATGATACTTGTCTCTGTACCAGAATATAAATACTTTGAGGCACACATAATCAGGTATATTTTATTCATAATTGTAGTGACCCTTTGTTTTCCTATCTCATGTACATTATGAGCCACTGCATAAAATATCTGAAGCAAGCAGTGGTATTGTAATGACATATCAAAATACGTAAAGTTACAAAACTAAAACATTCTTATCAGCACCTAACTGACTTATCTCAGACTTATAAAACATATGTCTAAGTGGGTAGACAAGATGGAAATGGTGATATATCTGTCAGTGTTAAGAAATCTGCCTAAATTTGGACTTAACATTAGTAGCTTGAAGCCAATACTCATTTACTTACAGTGTATACTCTAATAGCTAAACTACCAGAACTTGTACCCCAAGTAAATAACCACTATCTTCATTCTTGAACCTACTATAAAGCATTCTCAAGCTGTCAATACAACTTCTGCAAAATGTTAACATGCAAGACAGTGGCCTTAGGCTATCAACACACAACACAGTACCTTCCTTCCAACAATACACTAGGTCATCTGCTGAAACAAACTTCTACAGCTTAATTTATCATACTACTCAGTTAAAACTGCCCTCAGGGATGAGATGACTATTGTCATATAGCAATATAAAAGATGTTTTTTTTTGTGGCAGCTGCTACTTATGACAGTATTAATAAGACTATGAATGTGTTGATACAAAAATTGACTGATTGCTGATTAATCAATTACCAATAATTGACTAGTTACAGTTTTAATTTTCCCTACAATTACCTAACCCATTTACTGACAGTTTTTAAGAAAATTAGGTAGCCAATTGACAATTCACTTGCATTTCATTCATAAACCACACCTAGTCCTAGGCCTAACATGTTGGGTGATTTTGCATTCAAATAAGCATGAAGGAAAACAACAACATCAATGTTCAGTCTTTTGGACATTATCATATATATGGGAATGGGTTTCTTTGAACAGAAATGGGTTTAATGCTTTTTAATTCTAAAAACTTATGAGTGAAAGCAAGGAAGTATATGTTATAATATATCAACCACATTACATTTGTCATATCCAGTGCTAATGAGGCCTTTTGCACAATACCAGGCCTCATCATGTCAACTATGATGTGGTGTACACAGCAGTAGTCTAGGTGTTATTTATCTTATCAGTTTTCATGAACAACTACTGTCATGGAGTGCATCTTGCACATCCACAATCACTGTTCACAGTGATTAACACTGAATTGTTACAATTAATTACAGGAATAAAAACATATGAGTTACATTGCTTCATAATTGTTAATTGTCACAAGTCAAGCAGTGAAGTAAAGTGTATGCTAAAAAAATTTATAAAACGATTATTTTTAGAAAATGCAAAAACGTTTTCCACAATTTCCAGGTGATTAGAATGTAAAATAACATCCAAAATCTAAGACAACCTAAAAATTATTTTGATTTGGCAATTCCTTTTAAAATTCTGGCCATGAAACAGTTTAAATTCATTGTTTTTATTATTCCAATTGATTAGTTTTTATGTCCAGTAAACTAATCACTGATTATAAAATTAAATAATTGCTAAAGCCCTTGTCAAGATAGCCCTACAACTGAAGTTTCACAGATCCAATGCATCTACAACTACAAAGCATGGAGCACATGTGTGTGACAAAAGGTAATGGACCATAAATCCTCAGATTCACAGGTAGTCATGCTAACCACTAGGGCACATTCAACAGGAAAAGTATCAGGTCGTCAAGAAATTAATGTCTCGTTTTGGAACACTTTCATTAACCACCTCCCAAAAAACGTACATCACGTATAACAGTTAAATAAACTGCCTAAATGTCAATTATTGTAGCCTATATAATGTGTATTGTTTAGTATGCTCTAATCCCTTATAGTGACGT
>NW_013666952.1:177993-187143 GCF_000517525.1 Limulus polyphemus
AAGTTGTTCGGGTTTTTTTCATCTTAAAAAAAACAGCATTAATTTCCTGACGACCTAATACTTGAAGAGCATGTTGGAGAATGAAAATTGTATCTGATTTTGTAAACAAGATACAGATGTAAATGGACTTTTATAAACTTTAGAGCATTATCACTTTAAAAATAGAAAAATAGTGATTATTGGTAAGAAGGTCAAACATACAGACAGAATTCGGAAATAAAACTGTACATAATGGACTAACTGCATTTTTAAGTGATAAAAAACAATTATGTCTAGAAATAGCTAAGACATTGAATTGTTAATGTAGCTCTGTACCTACTGTTCAAATTTGAAACTACACAACGATAACTTAAGAATTAATATGATAGTTAAGCTGATGGCACTCAATGCAAAAAAAATCTAATTGTTTATATATGTGTGTAAATATTCATCCAGAAGATTAAGCTAGAATTTATGCTAATTCTTTGGACAGCCTTTTCATTACCACACGGACCTAGATTTTTTCTTTAATCTGTATTACTGCATCTAACTTGGTTCAACCCAGTTTAGAATCAAAAGTCTAATCTACCCCTAAAATATTCCCATAAAGAAATAATCCTTACAGCCACTAAGCTACTAACAAATAATTTAACAGTAAATTCAAATTCATGATAAGCTTCTCAAAATACTTTAAATTACTGTTCTACTCATACCACTTTTATCTTACTACTGGTATTTAACTAAAAAAATGTCACACATCTACTTACTGCTCCAGTTCTGTAACCCACAGAACATCACTTCCCCCATTCATACTAACTGGCAAGAGACATTTCTTCCCTTGACGGAGAGAGTTACTACGTGTGGTTACTGTTCTAATTTTTTCTACCTTTAAAAAATGAAAATGGAGATTATTTATCTCAAACAGTGAAATATATAGCAAGAATTATCTTTACAAGCATGTTAAATTTCCTTAGCATTAAAAAAAAAGATGGACCTGTCCCTCAAGAGAATCATTTTAGCTACATTGTATCTAATTATAAAATTGTAAATGTACTTTTCAAAACTAAAATCTTGCTACATCATCACCATAAATATATATTTTGTCATCAAATATCCGTAACTAGTTAGGGAAAAACGATATTGCTTGTTTTGTTTTTTTACCTCTACTCAGTTTACAAATTTGAATTAAGCTTATTTTTACATAAAAGGAGTATACCATAATAAAGATAACTTTTACCACAGGCACTGCTTATAGAAAAAAAGTATTATTGTATGTCTGTTGTACAATTAAAATTAACTGACAACAATAATGCATGTTTTTCTTTAGATTTTATTAATTTTTTTGTTTTCTATTCAACAATGAAATACATATATATTTTCTATCAATTTTTAATTCTCAGTATAGAAAATCTTTGCATTTTTATGAGGACACTTATGACCTTCATTGGCTTGTAATTAAATTTTTAACCAGATTACGTATAATAGGTAAAAAAAAAACTGTTAACCCAGAGCTCACTTTGGTAAAGGTAGCAGAATTACATGGATTAAGTAGAAGCAATTTGCCATTCTTATTGAAACTTACTAAACTTCAAATATTCAATTACAACTTTATTGAATGTAAATAAACAAAAATAAAACATTCAACTTACAATAGCCTTCCTGTTAAGTTGGGGTGTAATGACACTGTCTAAGCTGATTGTCTGATGCAAGAGATGATGCTGTAAAGGACTTGATATAAAAAGTTTTAACATTGTTATTTTTGTATAAAATAAATTATTTTAGCTTAAAGTCTAATTTGTTTTGCTTGTCTAGCTTTTACCCCATGTGCAAGATAATCTTTCTATACTAGTGTAAAATACTTTTCTTGTTATAGTATTAAGTCAGAAGTACAATAACAAAATATAATGAAAAATAAAATACAAGATGTATATATTAAAAAACTTTTACAAGATTTAAAATAGAGATACTTACGCATACATTCCTGGAATATTACCCCAGAAATAACGTGCCCGGTTTTGAGGTGAAAAGTATTTTGAGTCAATCATGGCAGGATCACACTAAAAAGAGAGTGCACAAAAAAAAGTTGATAATTTTAATTAGAAAAAAAAATTGAAAAACACCAAAAAGTGGTAAAGTTCAGTATATATATATATTTTGCCCATAATTTGTTAACATACCACTAGATGAAATGTTAACATTGAAAATAACTAATATACATAAGTTAAAAAAAATCAAAGGTAAAAGAGTAGTAATTACTTTTAATCAAACAGATCATTACCAAAACACAAGAAACTCAATCAGAGTTTTCACAGATAAAAGATAATCATATTTTGAGCTTCCTTATAAGGAAGCAACACATGACATTAGAATTAAAAACATTTATCTGTTTTTGTGAACTAATGATCAGTGGCTATCTGGAAAAAATTAGCAACAGTGTAAACTATTCATCAGAGCTTCACCATAAGAAAAGAGTAATAGTGTAAGTTATTGATTGGCAAGCCTAAATCTGTGGTTTGAATAATAGCATAAACTACTGATTACAGACTACCAGTAAGAAAATAATACTATTCTAAACTACTAATCAGAGACTACCTGAAAGAAACAGTAAAGTAATAAATTACTAGTCATCCAGAGCTTACCTGTAATAAATATATAAAAAGTGTAGAATATTTATTAGAGCCTACACGTAACAAATAACCAGGAGTGTAAATATTGATCAGTGCCTACCTGTAAGAAACGAGTAATAGTTGACTTGTATTCCTGGGGCATAGATGCAACATTTTCGTACAACCAGAAAACATGGCGTCCCTTATTGGCTAGTTGCACAGCCTTTAAAACCCGAAAAAAATCAAAAAACAATTTTCCTGTTCCTTGTGGGTCTATGAGAAAACAAAAAATAGAGTTAGAAGAACACTTTTTACCATTTTATTCATTACAAACCATCATCAGTTTTCATACTTGTGATTCAACAAATAAACTATAACCTTTCATACATACCAGAAGTTAAATACTTGATATAAAAGTACAATGTATGAATATCATAACCCCAAAAGTTCAACTGGTAGAATTAACCATGAAAAGATTGTTACAGAGAAATTTATACCAAAAGCCTTACCATACAAGTTTTTCTCAAAGAAAATTAATCATATTTAACTAGTCTTATCACAGAGACTGTGGTGAAGTTTGGCTTCATCATAATGCCCCATCCCTGAAGGCCAGCTGAGCAGAGTAGATAGTAAATCAAACTTAGTACATGTTTGGCTCAGTTGACTTGATGAGGAGTTGCACGTGTGTGGAACAGCCAGGATTGGAGTTACTTGCTTGGGTCTTGGTAGCACAGTCTTGTAGAACACTGGCTACATTTAGTATTTACATCAACATTTATAATTAAAAATATGTTTAAAACCAAAGACACTCTACCCATTCCTATGCACTCATGAGTCATATATAAATATATTTGTGGTAGCCGTAAAGCTACCTATATTGGTAAAACTACACTTCACCTTCAAATATGTGTACACAAGTACATGGGAATTTCAGCAAGAAGTGAATATAAGCTAAATAATCCACATGAGTCTTGTATCCAATTGCATAGTGAGAATAACAACCACCCATGCTTCTAGAAAACTTGAAAATTCTCCACTTCGGAAGCACAGATTACGAACTCTTTATTAAAGAAAGCTTCTCCATTTTCAATAATCACCCAACACTAAATAATAACATCAACTCCTCCCTGTTGTCATTAATGTAATCAATTCGGGATTTTCAGTGTTCTTCTTTGATATTTATTATTATTTTAAAGATACAGTGTTTATACTTATATTTAAGCCTTTCTTTAGGACAGTTTCTCTGAACAATGTGTATACTGTATGTTTTATCGTACATACCATTATATTGTTACCGTTTAAATCTGTTATTTCTAAACTTCTGATTGAATATGAAAACTCACTCAATGCTAATGTTGTTTTTTGTAGTTTGAATATTATGAACTAATTTCTTTTTTTTTGGTATTAATGCTGATGATGAAATTTAAGGAAATTCTGAAACATCCATATTAAAGATGCTTTCCTGACAAGATTAAAAAAAGGTAGATCTTTAATTAACAATTTAAACCAAGTATCTTACCTTGGTGAAGTTAACTAAGTTAAGAAAGGCCAACTACACTAAGATGTATACTAAACAAATGTCTTACCATACAGGCCTTTTCTAGCAGGATTAACCAGAGAGAGATCATTACAAGGAGACCCTCCAATTACCAAGTCTATGGGGCACAGCTTAGCTACCTGTAAAATTATATGATACCATCTTATAGATCTTTTTTTTTTCCCATATGTACAAATTGAATAAAAAATTATTGAAAATTTCTTCTATCCATAAATCATTAGTAACCCAAATCTAGATACATGATACATACATTTTATACCATTTGACATATATAAGAAAAAGTTTTAATTTTATTACATCTTGATTGAACATTGTAAATTTTAAATAAAAGTATTAAATAATCTATTCATAAAAGTAATTAAAAATGGTTAAATCAATAATAAAAGAATCACAGTGTTTCATTGAGTTAACCTAGCAGTAAGGAAATTGACATAAAGAAAGCAAAAACATATTTACATAATAAGTGTTCCAGAATTCCTCACAAAATAGCCAATCACATTAAAATATATATTCTTCCCTGTATTTTTAGTAATAGATAAACTCTTTAACTAAACAAAGAGCATTTACATGACTTAAAGCTATTTATACTAGATTTCCTGCCTAAAACAAACACAACTAAGTTATTGAAATTATGACCAATGTTTCTAGAGTATTCAAAGAAATGTGAAGATGTTGATTCTGATTTAAAACTACTTACCAATTTTCGCAATGTTTAACTGCTCACAATCTTGATACATAACTTTTTACGTTGCAGACTTAACTCCAGACGCTTTGTTACATTGTATGATAAAATAAGCTCCCAACATTTTCCAAAATTAAAACTAAAGTGAATGTCAATGTTAATATTCAAATTATTAAAGGCCATTTTACATGCATTCTTGATAGTTTGGAGCATATGTCAAAGGTAATGTCTACATTCTTAAGAGACCACATTACGTTCTATTGGTGTACGGGATAAATATGGAACAAAAGATGGATATTTAGAGCCTCAGATGATTCAGAAAGTTATAAACAAATAAAAAAGAAAAGCCTTTATGTTTTGCCAAGGCATTACTTTTATGGAGCAACACATTTGAGATACAGGTAGCAAGCAGCATAGTAATTAACCCAATTTTTATATAGAACAATGTGCACACTTGTGATTTTTTTCTATAAAGATAATTTTTATGGGGTTCCTTATTAATACTTGTCACAAAACAGACATTGCACTTTCATTAAAATATTTATTATTTCCTAATATAAGAAATGTTAGGATGAAGGCAATTTTACAAAATCAAAGTTCTGAACAGATGCAACTGTGAAACATTCAGCAAATAAACTGTCAGTGTGCCTAGTTTTTTAACTGGTTATTACATATGTTGGAAAAGTAGGAACCAAGAGAATACTTTATCATCAATCTGGTTATAAAAAAAAATCACACTCAAACATTCTAAAATTTTCCTAATGATAGTTGAAAGATCAAAAGGCCGATCCTGTAGTCTCAAAGGGAAACCTTCCTTAGGAATTTTAGAACTAACCTTATGTTCTGCAAAAAAAGAATTAATTATAACACATATTCTGGTTGCCACTGTCACTGAAAGTTTGTATTTTTTTCTGAAAGTTTAATAATGAAATCAAACACTTAAGTAATGTCTTCATAGAATATGATGATTTTAGTTTTTCAGTTGTTGATAAATCTATAAATTGTCAAGTCTTCACTTTTTAAGAGCCTATTTAGGACCATGCTTATTATACAACCTTTCTTGGTTCAAGTTTAGAGCACAAAAAAGGGATTCTAATGAATTTAAAATTACCTTTGATGCCAAATTCATTTTTCTTCCTACAAAAATGTTGGAAACTTGTCTCACTACATATTAGAAACAAATGTCTACAGTTAAACCTACAGAGTATAGTGTTATTTGTGGAAATTCTAAGAAAGTTTTTACTGGATAACTTAATTACAATCTTTCTATCACAGTAAATGAACATCACCACTCACCTTCACATTTCTTAACATTGCACAAACACTAGCTATAACTTAGATAGTTTAAAAGTGTTATTTTAGATGAGAAATCAAAGTTCAATAGATATAAAACTCAACAGCTCTTTTCATGAGTTAAAACGATTATATGCTAATAAGTATACTGCAACAAATCTTTACTTGTTTCAATGTGACTGGTTGTTTTGTGATATAATTTGATAGATGCCTTGTAGGATTATTAGTGCTTGCCTAAGGTCAAATTCCTTTCTGTCTGGTGATGCCTTGCTATCTTAGTGAAATGTTGTGGTTTTTATTCTGCTTTTAGCCCTAGATTTACATTTTTATTTGTTTTATTTTAATGTGCAGAGTATCTGTTTAGTGATACAGCTTACTTAATGTTTTTCTAAATGGTAACAAAAGAAGTTTAAGATATGTTTTTTACGATAGTGTATGTTTCATTAGTAGACAATGAGGACTATGAAGACTATAAAACTCATGATTTTTTATTCTGAATTTGTTCAACTTCAAAACATAGATATATATATATATATATATATATAAAGGATAATCTTGTTAAAAGGCCTCATAACATCCATAAGTTTAAAATAAAATTAACCTATTGATTAACAATTTACTTGCCTCAGCATCAGTGACATCTTCAATCCGACCAAGCTGGTTAATACTGAGTTTATGTTGAACTATGGAGACATTAATGGCATCCTGGTCAATCTCACTAGCATAGTAGGCATCCACATTTATCCCCAACTGATCTAACACAAACTTGCCTTCAAATCATAAAATAATATCAAGTGCAACCTTTTTATTACATATATATTGCAAATATTTTATATGATATGTAGAACACTTATTAAATAAATGCTATATACTATACACAGTAAGGCAAAACAGTTTAACCAGTTTTAAATTATTTTTTTCAACTGGATATATATGAAAATATTATATTTCTTATGAAAAAACAAAAGATACATATTAACACTATGTGTCTGGGTGAGAGTCACAGTGTACATATCATGAACTTTTAACCTTAAAATGCCAGCGTGGGGTCACTATGACCCCATACCACTTGGTGTTAATGATTGAAAATTTAATGCTGGAATTCTAGAGTTAAAGAGTGCTATTCAACATGGTATTATGTATTTGATGTCAGAGTTATCAACTATTCATTTTACCCTATATTGTTGATTTAGCAAAATTTAATGGTAGAGGAGAGTAAATACCAGATACAATATACAGGGATACTGAAAAAATCTGTTGATATACAGCTTGGAGGTTCTAAAGGTTATGTACTTGCAATATGCAAACTTTTCGATAATCAAAAGTATTTTTATTCTTCATATGAACATCACCTTGCATTCCGATTGGTCAATCTGAGTCAGACTGACATCATCAGTTTACAGACATATCTTGAGTACAAATATCTGCTTAACACAATCTTATTTTTTGTGTAGAACAAACTTGTACATTTTACTAAAAGCTTCTCACATTTTTTGCAGATACACTTACTAAATTCAAAACTATAGTCAAATTTTCTTCTCCAATACAGGGTTGTTTCATTGGACCAATATTCTGAAAAAACTGATTTGTAAATGAGATTCAGTCAATAATTGTGATGATATATGAGATTGATCATGTTAAATTATAGACAACCACTCATGTAAATACTAGAGATAATCAATAGGAAGAATATCAGTGTTTGTTAGTATGAAATGTATAAAAAACACAACTTTATTGTTTACCTGTTCCAATACCATCAAACAAAGAGAGGACTCTAATTGGTCGTTTTTCTTTATAATCTTCTGGAGAGGGAGGAAGATGAACATGTTTCTCAGGTTGAAATAGCTGCATTACATTCTGCTGCCACTCCTCCTTACATCTGATGAGACCATTGATCTCAGGATCGTAATCATGACACATATAACACAACCAAGGACTAGTACTTAGCACCTGAATAAACAAGAAAGTACAAGTTCAAACTTTAACACACAAATTAGTGTTTGAATTTTATACTTTAAGCTCCTTTTAAAAAAGAAATTATGAAATGAAGTTCTTTAACTTATCACTGTTTCTTATGCATAATAAATGTGATAAATCAAGCCCATTGCTAGTATTTTTTCCAGGTATGAGGGCTGTTGAAGTCCTCAGTGAAGTCCAGGGACAATATTCCAGTAGTGATTCAGGGAGCAAACTCCCAAAAGATAGAGATTTCATAATTTAATATAGCAATTTTAGCTTCTATTGGGTGCATATTCTTTTAATATTGGGAACAGGGACAAAAAGAATATTTTCCAATTACATATTGTAATAAGACAGAAATGTTACCAGTTTTCACTATGTATACTTCAGGATTATAAGTTAAAATCAAGGAGTGTAAAAGTTTGGTCAATTCTTGTACATCTATAACCATAATTAATGTCAATGTTATTGTAAATTACATACAGCCAAACAATTTGAACTGTTTAATTTGTTGTAAATATAAAACTGAAAATAGACAAGAAGGTATCACTCAGTGTAAAAAACTAAGATGTCAACTCTGTAATCTAGGTTATATTATTAATACCAATATTACTGGAAACATAGATAACACCAGTATGTTTAAAATCAAATATTTTTCTTTCAATTCTATGAACTATATTTATGTGTTAAAATGTACAGTATATTGGGAATGTTATGTTGGTCAAACTGAAAATTTATGATATACAATGAATCCACACAAGTTTTATGTTAAAAACCCAAGTAACAGTCAACTAAGATGCTACAAACATTTTTATAATTGTATCTTAAGTACCCATGGTATATTACAAGAACCTTTCTTTTTCTGTTTTCCATTTTAGTCTTGTGATAACCAACAAAAAATATTATTATATGATAGTTAGTTCATAAAAATATTTTGAAGTAATTTGAATTTATGTGAATATCATGAGTATTTAGTTATGTTTTGTTGTGTATGGATATTAAATAATCTACATATATATAAAAGAGGAAGTTTGTTTATTTGTTTATTTTGTTCGCTATAGGAAACCAAACGG
>NW_013666952.1:188088-199581 GCF_000517525.1 Limulus polyphemus
GTACAACTTCAGGCTCAAAGAACAAGACAAGCTCAAACACAATCTAATTTCAAATAAAGCTTTGTTTGATTAAATGCTTTTTTTATTTCTTGCATCACAGCTTTTGTCTACTTACTGGATAATGTGGTGAAAAAAATACTGATCTATACATTTCAAATCTAAATTTTCACCTTGCAATGCCAGGTAATTCAGCTAGTATATTGTTTATGGATTTGAAATAACATAAAATTCATTTATTCTTTTGTTAATATATTTTTACTAAGATGTATTTATTGTATAAGCATGTTGACTTTGTTAAAAAGTATTATGTATTTTATATAATTAGGTTGGCTGAAGAGCAGTGTAAGCTGCAAAAGCAATTCCAACCAAGTAAGGATATTAAAAATACACTTTTTCAAACCTGGTGGTGATTTTAAATATATATATTTATCAAAGTTCCTAAAAGTAATTTTATTTAATTTGACATGGATATATCACAGTTCCTATAAAAATTATTGGTCAATTGATTTACTACATAACTTACATGCAAAAAATGTTTAAAAAATTAATTGTTTTATGTAAGCTAAGAAAATAAAGAATCATGGATTTCCACATCACTAAAAACTGAAATCAACATACAATCTACTTGTTGTTGACAATAAAAGTGATACTATGTGATTCTGCAAAACGTTTCTTACCTTATGTAATATCCTGTTTCTTATGGAAGCTGGCACAACTTAGTAAGCATTCTTAGTGTTCTAGTTTAATAATTTAGTGAAAATTTGGTTCTAAAAATAATAATTAGCTTTTGATTTTAAAACATAATAAAGCTAACAGAAATTTCTGTCAAAATCTGTTTTCAAAACATTCTTTTTAAGCACAAAAACATATATTAAACACTTTTCTTAAGCTTATAATAATTTTAAAATGATGTTGCATTAACATATTGATGATCAATATACTACCATCAACAAGGTAGGGTTCACTCTGGTGCTGAGCAGAACAATAAGTGTTATATATACATTTATTACACATCTCTCAAGATAAGTTAATGTCATTATTTTAACAGACATGAAAACATGCACTTGGCACTAGTAACACAATCTAGATGATGAAATATAACCATGTAATTATTTAGTAACTAAATTATGTGATTTGCATTTATATGAATCCCTTACACCATAATACTGATCCTCTTAAAACATAACACTACTTGATAGTAACACCTCCATATACAGTGGAAGAATCCAAAGAAAACTACCAATTTAAGTTATGACACAAGAACAAGATTCCCTTTGGTTAAACTTATTAACTATGTGTAAACTATATGTACAGTTTATTTCTTAAACATTATAATTCTCTTTTCATAAAACAAAATGAATTTCAAAGCTTTAAGAAAACACAATCGAATTCTATCTTGTTGCATTAAAATTAGCTATAAAATAAAACTACAAGTAATACCATACAAAGTTACTGGTAAATTACTGCAAGGCTTTACCTTTTTATGGGCTCCAGGAGACACAAGAACATCAATACAGCCAGTACAGTAACACCTATAGAATATAAAAGTAATATGGTTAATTGCTATTTAATGCCAAAGTATGTATATAGAGCATATGATGTTTTAGGGTAGCATATACTGAACAAACAGACTACGATTACAAACATTTTGAGCAATTTATTCTTAACTGATGCAGAATTTTCTTTGAAAAGGTATATTGGTAAAGACTCAACTAAGATAAAATAACAAAACTTTTATAAATAAAATTTCAATTTATAGTACAGGCCATCCTTTACAACCTCTAATGTTTAGTAATTTATATATTAGAAATTTATTATGGTTTACTGATTAATGTCCATTGTGTATCCTCAACTATGGAAATAAAAGGTTGAACCAAATAGATTATACAACTAAAATCTATTCATATTGATGCAAATAAATTGTGTTTACAATTACCAAGGACAAAATTCAGAGTGAAATAAGAATAATTTAGTCTATTAGTCTTAATCCCAAAAATCGTGGTTTTATTCTCTACTGTGAAAAAGACAAAATTAACTAAGATATTAATAATTTATATCATTTCAAAATTAATTTTATTATCTGAATTATTGGAAAAACAATATGACCTCAGTCATTATTGAAATTTGATAATTTGAAAACCATATGGAAAAAATAGAACTAAAACAAAATAAGAGACAATTAATTGCAAAATGACTACTGACCATTCATTAAGATCTACTGATTTAAATAACTCTGTGTCATTCCTTACTGTGTAAAGAGAAAATGAACTAAATCATAATCTGAATTAATTAATTCAAAAACTGCTATTTGTTGTCCTTTATTGTGGACAAAACAGAATTATTTTTTTGCTCATACACATTTAAAAAACAATTACTAAGAGCAGATTCTAAACTAGACTAACAATGTGAAAAGAATACTTAATTAAATCTTTGTTGTGGTTAGGCAGTAATAGTGTTTGTTTTAAATTCAAAATACAATTTATGCATAATGAAAATTGTTGTCAGCTTGTATTATCAGCCTTTTAATTGTAAAACGTTATTATTTTCCTACACTGAAAATATATTTCCAATAGGTATTTACCTTCTTTCACATATTAGCTATTCTTGTTCAGTGCCACTCACTAAATGCAAAATTGTTTTTGCATGCTACAAGCCTTGAAACTCTCACATACTAAACGATCAATGTGGTTTGCTGTATTTTCACATGTAAATCATCATGCAACAACCCTCCACCATACGATACACCCTCTTGACAAACGTGAATCCCTCTATTCAATTCTACCTAACCAGCACTTCAAGATTAGGCAGAAACTAAACACCAGTTTTAAGTGGGTAGGAAGTCTGATAGGAAAGAAGTACTTACTGGAAATATATTTTCAGTGTATGAAAATAATAACTTCCAATATGGTACTATAGCATATTGAAAAGGTGGAGGGACCAGTGCAAGGGATATAGATAAGTATCCTTCAAAAGTGTCCAAAGAACATCCATGGAGTGTGAACCCTCATTTGGAGAGGAACACACATGAGAAACTGCACAACTTCTGTACCAGGTATACTCTTCGGCCAGTTAGGTAGTAAGTGTTGCATAAGCTGGGAGGAGCAGATTCAACGAATGAATGTGTCCCATGATGTAGAATGGCTAGAGCACAACAGACCATACTCGGCAGGTCAACTCCAGTCCAAAACCAGGTGACATTGGACCATAATCTGAACCATGGTAGGAGGAGGGTCCACATAGTCTTCACTTCAACTTGAGTAGAATGGAAGAAGAAAATTTCCATACTAGTCTACTAAATAGTGCACATGTGTGCAAATCCACCACCAATACCAGTCACTCAGGAACCTGACATCTCATTGATGGTAGGAAAGGATGTGCCAATGTGGCAAAACCAACTGGAACAGTTTAACTCTGTGCAACCTCCACCTCAGGTAGTGCACCTCTCTGAGGTGGAGTGCCAGAGGAACAACATATGCCCAGTGCAACATCATCCTCAGAATAACATCACACAGAAGTTGGAGTACATGGATGATCAGCTAACACCTCGAGCAAGCACTGAGCTGGGAGAAATCAAACCAGATCCTTGTAACAACAACCCCTGGGACCCACTGAAAGGAGGGGGAGTGCATGAAGATCCTAGACTGAAAGGGAACATGCCACTATAAGAAAAAGCAATATATAGAAAAAAATAACTAACCATGTCACAGTCAAACTGAAGGCAGGTGACAAGTGGAAGGCTATATCCCAACGAGGAAGAAACAGCCATCTGATGAAAGTATGAGATGTCATCCACATGCTCAACTGAAGGATTTTTGCCAAAGAACAATGGGGGTGTGATGCCATGGAAAAAGTAACGTGCCAAATCTGACGCAATGACACCTGCAACAATGTGCAGCAAGTAGAAGATAGGGAAGAATACGCCAGTCTAATAAGTTGTCAAATCCAACCCGTCAGGGTAGAAGGACAAAGGTCATGTAAGGAATAAAGGTTCCATGGAATGAAAAGATGGATCAGATCCATGGAAGGAGTCCACATAGGCAATATAACAATGAAGATCGCGAACAGGACATAGAAATCTATCTGGATCAGACCAAAAATAAAGGTGGAAGATGAAGGGAAGTGAAATTGGCAAGAATAAAGAATGTCCCTCAAAAGCAGCCAAAGTTTGGGGCAGGAAAGATGAATTGAGATAACAAAGAACATACATCAAATGGAACAAAGTAAATGAAATACTGATGGTAAATATATGAGATAAACAATGCCCACAGTCTAAAGGAGGAGGAAATAAGTTTTAAGGGATAGGTGATAAAGGGAATAAGAGGACAAAGGTTCAAATAGAGGGAGTGTGAAATAGTGAAAAACAATATTGACATTCCAATCTGCAAGAACCACTTGAGAAGGTGGTCGATAAATCTAAAAGGAAAGCAATAAAAAGGAGACAGTAGGAGAGGAAAACAGAACACGATACCTAGGAAAAATAGAGAGTGTTGGACAAGACTACTCAATAACCTGCAATGGAAGAGACAGAAGCCCCATGGTCAAAGAGCCAGGTAAAAAAAATCTGTAAGGAGAGGAATACTGGCTAAAAGATCAATGGCGGAAAAAGTTCCACATACGCTGATAAACTGCAAGGAAGGAAGGATGAACAGGTCGGGTTAAAAGGGAATTGACATGTACTGACAATCTGGATCTCCTCAAAAGGGACTGAAGGTTATGGAGAAGGGATGGAGTGAGCAGAAGAGGTACCAGGAGGGTAGTTTGGAGCTGTAGGGGAGGAGGAAACCAAGGTTGTGCCAGCCAGTAAGAAGCAATCAGAAGGATCTGACATGAAGTGGAATGGATGACTGAAATCACCCTCGGGAGGAGCCGGATAGGAGGGGAGGAATAAACGTACCAGCTGATCCAATCCTGACTGATAGAATCCACAGCCAGGGCCTGTGGATGAGAAACTGAAAACCAAAAAGGAGGTAACTTAGTGTTGAGGCAAGTGGCAAAATTATCCAGATCAGGAGTAACCCACTGTTTGCAAAGCCACCATGGAATAAATCTGAGTTAGTCGAGAAAGATGATCTGGCACAAGATTGAAAGCACCCACAACATGACATGCTATGAGACATATTTGTTGTGTATGGGCCCAATAAAGTAGTTTCAACAATCGACCACAAAGAGAATGAAAAAGGGTGCCTCCTTAGTTATTGATATAAGAGACAATGGTAGAATAGTCTGAATGGAAAATAATGAGTTTGTTCCAAACAATAGGAAGAAAATGATCCAAAGCACATAGGATGTTGATATGGTATGATTGTTCTATCTGAGACTTTTGTCCAGAAGCCTCCTGCTGGTCGACCCATGCCCCCCAACCTCAAAGAGAAGCATCAGTGAACAGATGTAAATTTGGATGAGGAAGAGGAAGCAGTACCCCTGTCTGCTATAACGTTGTCCTTGTTCAAGTATTGGAGATGATCAAAAAGGGTAATAGAGGAGTACAAGGGATCCTATGCAAAATTACATTGGTTATGCAATGTCCACTGAAGAGAACACATATGAGCATGATCGAAGGAGATAAGGGTTTACATGGAAGCCCACGACTTCAAAAGCAACAGAACCTCATATGGTAAAGCTGGAAAGATCCAGAAACTGGTTGTGGTGGGACAGATCAATCACAGGACACTAGTCCCCAGTCTTTTCACAGATGACAAAAAGCCTCAAGTAAAAGCCTGGGGAAGACTGGCCAAGAGGCTCAATATTGTGCTGTGAGAGGAGTGTCAAAAGATGGGAGGGTGCAGAAGAGGAAATAGGTATAGAAGAGAGTATGGGAGCAGGCTGCAAAAATGAGCAACCAAATAAGAAAGGGTTGAGTGTTGCCTCACAGATTCCACATGTGACTCCAAAAATTCAGGAATAACTGCAAAAACAGACATATGGAGAAAGGAAGCCATCCTGAGGTTGTGAAGGTATGTAGTAGGTAGATGAACCCGAGACAAGATAATGTCCCTACCAAGGAGATCCTTACAGCAAAGAAACCATGTGTGAACAGATAGGGCAGAGGATGATAATGGCATTAACTGGAGGTAATGAGGGAACAGTTATCCTCTGAAAAACCCTTAGTGGATCGGTGGAGAGCCTCAGAAAGTAAGTGTATGGAGAAAAACTGGCCATAGGAGAAATGGATAAGATTATCAGGGTCTGCTCCCCACACAGGTAAACGTGATTCCAGTTGTTGGGAGTCAAGAAAAGGATGATAAGCCAATGCATAATGATCAGAAGCCTTTTGTGGTTGAGGCATGCTGGCACCAGCCCTCAATTGAGAAATGAAATGCTCAGCATGTACCCTGATATCAGGAGAAGAAGGGAAAATAAGGTAATCAGGTGATGGGGCATCATATAACAAAGAAGAGACAGGATCATAAGAAATTAGGGAATGAGATAAAATGTAATAAACCTGAGAAATCATGTCCATAAAAGCTGAGGGAGGCCTGGCTGATTCCTCACAAAAGGAATCTGAGTGCACGGCATATATAGGAGGTGGGAAAAGGCTGTCAAAATCCTCATCATGATGAACAGGTTTGCCAGGTATGGGAGGAGCCCAAACATTGTTGGGAGAAAAGGGTCGGCTCGTGTAAACATCAATCTCCCAAAGAATGACTGCCGAAAAATCCTCAGCCGAAACCCCCTGACTTGAAGCCTGTGTAATGACACTTGAAGTACTAGAAACAGAAGCTGAAATCATAACACAAAATTCTGAATTCATGATCAACTGTGAACAGGTCAAAAAAGCAATATGAGAAAAAAATAAACCAAGGTAAATTGCTTGGTCAAATACAACAGAGAACAAACTGTAGAACAATGAACAGAAATGGTAAAGCACTACTTCACAAAAAGAAAATTATGGAAAAAAATCAAAACACTGCATTAGACCACTGTCTGATGAGATATGATGGATAGGTAGAACTGAACAGAGGGAGTCAAGTATGTGTCACACTCCTGTTGGAGAAGAGTTGTCACATGATGATTAACATGAAAAGACACAGTGAATCACATTAATCTTGGTGTAGGTGGGAGTTTCGATGCTTGTGGCATGTGAAAACATTTTGCATATAGAGGGCAGCACTGAATGAGAATAGTTACTATGTGAGAGGAGGAATAATACCTTATCACAAAAACCTTGATGACCAAATGATCAATATTTTTCAAAAGATGAGTAATTCAGAGAAAACTTAATCTTACAAGGACTAATAATCACACAAACAAAATCTCAAGTGAAACTTGAATTACTGTCAAAACAAGTTTTGTTAACTCATTACTTAGGTGTCACTCTATCCTAGACATTAAAGTAATAATGAAACAAAAAAGTTAAAAATATAGACATGATTCAATGAAATTCTTCAGTTAAGAGAAGCCACGTAATATGAAGTGTATGCTGCTTGCTCTCCCTCTGGTCTGATATTCTAAGTTAGGAATAGCTATACCTAAACCTTAGGCCTAAACTTGACCATTTAACCCTTTATCATCTCCATCCATATATCTATGCCAACTATATGTTACGTATAGATTAATTCCCACTGATCTTTTTAATTGTCTGAATAACTACTGCTATAGTTTATACTAACTTCTTATGGTCTCTTATATTAACCCAAAAAACTAACAAACTTGAATTCAAATATAAGATGTTTTAATGACACTGTTATATAAATTAATCATAAAACATACCTGTTACAGTCATTATTATCACAGATCAAAAGTTCTCCAGCTTGGCCACAAATCACACAATAAGCCTGCACATCAGAAACAAATCATGAGACAATATGTTATTTATACTTATGTGGGTATATATATATAAATATATATATATCGGTGTTATCAGTGGTGAGTTGATAATAACAATCACACAAACAATAATAAGTTGGGTTGCCTTGTATTTTTCATATTATTAAACTTACACTGATACTCTGATTAACATACTGGGTTCCAATACAGACAAATATTTTGAATATATTTAATTAAATGTTCACACATGGACTTGAAATGATTAAAACAATATATGGATGGCATTTGGGGGTCTCTTGCCCACCCACAGCCCATGAGCATGATGCCAATGTGTGTATGTGTGCATGTATATATACACATACACACACACATATTTTTTATCTATTTTCATTAATATTTTTTTTAAATGACAGACAAGTAAGCAAAGTTAAGCATCAGCCAATGAACTGACAATCAAATGACTATGCATTCATTATAAATAGCAGGCTTTTGATCCACTTCATAGATTTTTTCTTTGTAGATCTGTGAACTCAATACATTCTTATTATCTTGGCTTATACTAGTGCTTTGGGACCAATGTTCTACAACTGAGCTACCAGAGGCCCAGAACCCAATTCTCTTATTGGATTATTACAACTGGCATTACTAATCTCACATGAGAACATTCTTGACACTTAATGCTCAAGAGAACAATATATAAACACCAGAAGATTTAGGCACATGAAGTAATGCATAGCAATAACACCAAATTCTAACCAGGTAAAGTTATCAGTTTTATAACCATATATGCCAATTACCAAAAATTACACAAAATCAAAAACATCATATTCACTGTTTAAAAAAAGATGAATTGTTCTACAATTGTTAACTTTCTAAAAAATATAAAAAGTATGTTTTACGTATTCTACACTAATATACTATGTTTACTTGAAGCTAAAATTAGACAAGTCTATATCTATATTGATAAATTAAAGCACTTTTTATGCTTTACTTTACAGTAAAAATATGTAATGGATAAAATTATCTCACATTAGTTCCATCTTCTCCATAAGCAAACATTGTTTCTACAGTTTCATTTTTGCATTGCTTACACAAGCCTCCTTCTATAAGTGGGTGCTGGGTAGATATTTCTACTAATGTTGAATCACAAGCTATACATACATCTAAATACACGTTTGAATTGAAAGAACATAATTACCAACTTGAAACCTTGATATTTCTACTGACATTTACTTTTTAATATTTAGAAAAACATTAACTGTTGACATTTTATAAAAACACTCATTTTGTACTATATATAGTTTTTAAAAATTATGAACAATAATTATATAAACAATAATCTACCTTTTTTAGAGTAATTGCTACCATTTGATGTAATTTTTATTTATATGTATCCTTATTGTAAAGTCTTTGACTCTGTCTACCTTTCCAGCTAGATCTAATGCTCAAAATTTTTAAAACCTTGGACTTGTACAAGTTGAAAAATAAATATAAACCCCCTTATTCTGCAACTGAACAAAGTACCTAATCCACATTCACAATCAATGAAATATTACAACAAACTTAGAACCAAGCAAGAACATAACACAAGTATTATCTATACAAATGAGGCAGTTAAGCAAACACTGATTAGTTTTCTCTGGATGTACATGTTATGTAAAACAATCTTAACTATTTTTAAAAAAATGTTCATTTTCATTTTTCTTAGTTCCTTCAACTTAGCACTTATCTTAGCATTTAATATTTCTTTTATTTGATTCATTTTTTAACAAAGTAAAATCAGAACAAGGCAAAACATACTCTTGAAATCATAAATAAAACAAGTATAGTAGACATTAAACCAATTTTGTTTTATTTTTAAAGGTACAGTGGTCAGTACACATTTGATTCTGTTGTTCTTATAGCTTTATGAAATGATTTACAACTAACAAAAAGGCCCGGGATGGCCAGTTGGTCAGGGCGCTCGACTCGCAATGTGAGGGTCGTGGGTTCGAATCCCTGTCACGCCAAACATACTCGCCCTTTCAGCCGCATTATAATGTGATGGTCAATCCCACTATTCGTTGGTAAAAGAGTAGCCCAAGAGTTGGCAGTGGGTGGTGATGACTAGCTGCCTTCCCTCTAGTCTTACACTGCTAAATTTGTGACAGCTAGCGCAGATAGCCCCTCATGTAGCTTTGCGCAAAATTCAAAACAAACAAACTAACAAAAAACTGTTTTTTCAATTGTTTTCTTATTTTAAAAGAAAGATTTTCTTTGTTATTTAAACATACAACAATACTAACTCCCTTCTCTTACATGTTATTTAATTAAGTAATTACTAAACTGGAGCTGAAACTCACTTAAATTATGATTGTGTATATATAAAGTAAGAGATATTTCTGAATGCCTGGTCTATTTTTCTAACATCTAACAAAAATATCTCTCACCTTGAATTCTAAATTTTCCTTCTCGAACTTTCTTTAATGCACTGTCTGTAATGCAACAAGACACCAATTAAGAGGACAGTTAATAAACTCTACAAATTTATAATTCATACTCATATTGGACTTTCTTAATCATAAGTCATCCATCTTAATTATCAATTTTCTTCTTTTCTATGCTTGGATTTCATTATCCAATAAATTTTAGTGTCATATGTATAAAAATAATATAAAGCTTGTTCCATTTTCCATTAGTTATATTGATATAATGCACAAAAATTAGCTGTTTAAGCTTAAACAATAGGGCTTTATCTAATTTATTGGTATATTTAACATATACATTGATTGAAATTATTTTATAAAGAAAATAAGGAGACAAAATTTTCTAGGAAAACTTTTTATGATAGTAATGTTTCAGACACAAATAAGGATTATAAATAAGAGTGAGCCACTCAGTGTATTTACATAGTTGTATTTGTGTTAGTAATCATACATACTGAGTTACTTTGTATAAGTAAGATGATTTTTATGTTAGTTATAGACAAATTAGTTTGGTATTTTATTAGACCTACACTGTTACAACAGTGTACAAATAAAGGAAGTTTTTTAAAAACATCAGTGAAGAAATAAACTAATTATTATTGTTTATGTGGACTGAACTTTGAATTGTTTTCACCAGTTAATTCAAAAGATTCCACCAACAAAAGAACAACATTACATAACATAATGTTTAGGGACAACAAGGGACTTATTGGTCCATCTAGATTGTCCCATCCTCTAAACTAAACTAAAACTATTAAAAAAATATAAAAAACTCAAAGCCAACCCTTATCATTCATATAGCTATCAAGATTTCTCTTAAACTCATTTAAATTTACTGCCTCCACAACATCTGAATGCAACCCATTCCAAAGGCCAACCACCCTGTTAGAAAAATAAAACTGTCTCAAGTGAAGATGACTCCAACCATCCAAAAATTTATATTTGTGTCCCCTAGTCCTTCCAATCTCACCATTATGTACGAAAAAAGATGATGCATCAACACTATCAATTCTCTTAACAATCTTAAACACCTCAATCAGATCTCCTCTAACTCTTCTTTATCCAAGAGAAAAGAATTTCAGAGATCTTAACCTCTTCTCGTATGACATCACAACACCTTCATCCCAGGCACCATTCTAGTAACCCTCCTTTGAACCCTTTCATACAATTCAATGTCCTTCCTAAGGTAAGGAGCTCAAGACCGAACACAATACTCCAAATGTGGCCTAACCAGTGACCTATACAAAGAAATTATAACCTC
>NW_013666952.1:200250-206874 GCF_000517525.1 Limulus polyphemus
CATTCAAAGTATACTAATAATTCAAATTATGATAACCCACATGCATTATCTTGCAGTTATTATAATTAAAACCCATCTGCCATTTACTTGCTCAATTCACTAAATGATCTAAATCCTTTTGTAAAGCAGCAGCATCCTCCTTACAGCTAGCAACAACCAAGACCTTAATATCATCTGCAAAGTTAAGGAATTTATTGACCATTCCTTCATCTATGTCATTGATGTAAATCAAAAAGAATAAAGGTCCTAAGACTGAACCCTGAGGTATCCCACTTGTGATATTAATCCATTTTGACTGAACTCCATTTATAACAACCTTCTCCTTTTTTTCCATCCAACCACTCTTCTATCCAATTTGCAACTTATCCCCCATACCTATAGAGATAATTCTATTTTACAATCCTTTTATGTGGCACCTTATCAAATGCTTTCTGAAGATCCAAATACACCAAATCTACACCATTACCCTCATCTACATAAGCAGTAACCTTCTCAAACAATGTCAAAAGATTTATAAAGCAAGATTTTCCCTTAGTGAAACCATGTTGACTATCCAATAAAATTCTAAATGTTGTTAAATGACTTTGCAAAGCATCTTTTATCAGACTTTCGAACATTTTTCCCACAACTGATGTAAGACTAATAGGCTTGTAATTAATGGGACAATTTTTATTACCTCTCTTGAAAAGAGGAATAACTTCCAATCCTTGCAGTACAATTCACTTCTTTGTTTTTAATTAAAGCGTGAAAGTACTGGGGTCACTCATCATATACCATTTTAAATTTCAGTAAATATTGTATTAATTTATATTTTCAACATGTTGTGTCCCTATTTTATGCTTTAAAGTGATAGTTGCTTTCAAAATAATTTAAAATACATATATATATATCTCATTTTGATAAATTTCTTTACCTTTTATAAACAATTTTACCTGGACTAGCTAGAAAAAAAGAAAGAAAGAGTTTTATCACCAGAAGAAGTAAACCCCAAATATGTTTTACACTTACTCATGTTAATTAGTATTGGTTCTCCAGTAAGAGAACAGATGCTGGTCAATAGCCCACCAGCAAGTAGCTACCTCATGCTTTGCAAAAGTGGCTCAACAGTAAGTGACCAGTGCTAACTCAGCAGCAAGTAACCACCGCATGTTGGCTTACCAGCAAATAAAATATAAATGTTCCAAACCACAGTTTACTGATTATTAGCACAGATCAGCAGTAGTTGATGATACTGGAATTTCTAGTTACAATGTGTTCCTGGTGTGTCACTTATTCAAAAGATGTAGAAGCACTTGAACTATTTTGTTAAAAAAAATAAAAAGACAAAATGTAAACCGAGAGAGATGCAACAAGAGTGACATTGTTTCAATAAGAAAATATGTTCATACACATGGGCAGCCAGAAGTATTTTTCTTGTTCCTTCACTAACTTGGAATTTTTTTTTCATTAACACGTTATGTTTGAGAAAAAAATATATATGTGCCTGACATTAAAAAAACTTAATAACATAGAAATATACTTATATATAATTCATACAAGTCTAATTATGTAACATATATTTTGCTTTGAGAAAATCTGACCAAACCTTTATTCTCCAATTGCTCCAGACGTGAAAAACGAGGTTGCAAAGAATTCTGGGAACCAAAAGATTGTAGAGCTTGAAGATACTGAGTTTTTATTCGATTCAAATGTTTTGAAACATTCTCAGAAATTGGTGTGGCTAATAAAAGATTAAAAATATTTAGAATAAGCAATAACATATGACAACATTAATTTGTTGTTAAACTAAAAACAAAAAATTCCAAAGTAAATTCTCTCTAAAGACATCAATCACATTAAATGATTTTAATAGTTAAGATTGATTTAAGGACATAGTTAGCAGTTGTAGCATAGTCAATGAATAGCGTTTTGTATAAAATAACCTGTCTGAAAAACATGGGTGATGGAAAACATTTCAATATACTTATTGAAAGAATATTGAATCAATGTCTGTAAATCACGATATCAAAAGCATATTGTCTGCACAAAAAAAATCTTTTTGTAATATTTAGTTTGCATCAAAAGAAAAAAAAAGTTTTCCTACAATGAAGAAACTGAACAACCTCTACAAATGCTTTCATCAACTATTTACCAATATCAGGAGCATATGGATTAGGCTTTGAAGATTCTGTCCGAAATCCATTTTTGGCCCAATTAAGCATTCCTGCAGAGTCACCCTCAACAAATTCCACTTCAGCATGCACAGCCACTTCCTGAAGTTTAAAACATCAAAATGCAATTTAATAATATTGTGTAGCATTTATATACATATGCAAAAAGAAATGTGTAAGGTTTAATGTGCTTGGATAGAAACCAATGTTATTTTTTATTATGCAAACCTCAAAGTGAAATAGTTAGAACACAGGCAGATTTAAACTACCAAGAAAATAATACAATATTTTTAAAAACTACCTAGCTTCACTATAGCAAAATTAACAAGTCTTTTCTACATACAGTGCAACTTATAATTTGTTATTAACTGTTAGAAACCTTTAGGCCTTCTTAAAAACTAAGTTAAGTGGATTATAAATATAATTTCTGTGATAACTTGTGAAATCAAAACATATCAACTACAGGAACTGATTGAAAAGAAATTTTTCAGAAGATTATATATAAATATTTATCATAAGGTAAATTAAAAAGTAGAACAAAACATTTTAAATGGCATTTTGCAGTAGATGGATATTTGTAAACTATTAAAATGCTAATTTACTTTCATAGAAAGCATGCTTTACATTAAATGTAAAACATAATATATGGTTAAAAACTATAAATAGATAAAAATCATACAACATTTTCCCCGTACAGCTTACATCATTATTATATGGTTAATATTTGAACTTACTCGGATTGCCTCTACAACTCCCCTTTTGAACATTTTGCCAGCAAAGTCACTAAACTTGCTACTAAACTCTTCAACAAAATCCACCAGCTTGTCCCTTGGTAACTGAAACAATTATTAATTGTTTATTGTATACTAAAAAAAAGAAAATCTGTAGAGAGAGTAATGTTTTCTTTACCATCATTTTTGTTTCTAAATTTAATATTACCCATGAGGGATTTAGATGAATATGCAAAGCAGTACACATTATGTAAATTTTGAAACAACAATTAGAGCAAGTGCTTGCCTAGATTCAAACTGTTTGAAGGCTAACATATCGTTTTACTGTATGTACAGAAATACAGAGAGAGTAAATATTACTCTTAGTATTTCATTATATAACAATTGTTACAAGATATAACTAATAACTATGCTGTATCTTTCTATACCCACTGTCACAACTACAAACTTCAGGTTCATTTATTGTAAAAAAAATCTATCAAAATCATGTGTTAGGTTTTATGTAATTCGTATTTATCACTTAACTTCATTTACTTATCTGACAAACAGCTAATAGGACATAATCATAATTCTGCAAGTTAAACCTTCAAAGCCATTTAATATGCTTTCAATGGTCTAAACATTATTAGGGAGGATTATATAAAGTTTTGTATATACTGGTATCACACTTTTCAAGGGACAATCAATGAATGGTGGATAGTGCATTAAATTGAATAACTAATTTTGTGTGTTAAATGCTCCGTTATATTTAAAAACATTTTTTTTTTCATTATCAGTATTGGTTAAATGTTAAATTCATATGTATTTATATATTTCATTATTTTGCATTATTATCTCAAGATTTATGAATAACCTAAGTCTTCTAAGCTAGTTAAACTTGGTGAAATATTATTGGGATTATGGCCAAAAATATTGGTAAAACTGGGTGTAACCAACTGATGATTCTAAGTATTCTAATTTTTTACAAGTGATAATGGTATATTACATTACCTATATTAATTATGTATACAGTGCAAAGTTGTTTTGCCATGTTGTGATGGTTTGTAAATCAATGGTGAATGTAGTAAAATTTTACTGCCATATGCTTAATAATTTTGGTGAAGGAATGCAGAAAAGCAAACAAATTCAGTTAGCATGTTTTTTATCACTCTGCCATTCATCAAGAGTGATTCTTTTGTCCTTTTGAATCAAAGAGGACTGGATTAGTGAGAACTCAAGAAGGCACAATCTTTTTCCAAATATCTGTTCAAAGATCCTTACAAATGTGCAGTTTTCCAAAGCAGCATGCCTCTTTCTTTTCAAAGATCCAGATTAATATTTTCTACATCTATCATAATCTCAGCTTGCCATTGTTATATAAAAGATAATAAAATAAAGATAATTTGTTTTTAATAAATCCTAACTAGATTCTGCAGACACAATCTGGAGCAGGAATTTGAATCTCTAACTTATAAATTTTACTAGCTGATGGACCTGTGCGATGTACAGCAAGAGGTTTTTGACAATAAAATTTTATTGTTTTTTTGTTTCATGTGATTAGGTTTTTATCTTATTACCTCACCTACATGGTTACTGTTTGTAAATAGTCAATAATATTGTTGGCCCCTTTTAATGTTGTTCCTTATATGTGTGATGATAACATTCTTTTGATTTGATATTTTCTATTGTGCCTAATTATCATTGTAGCAAACATATGGCTTGGAAACAAATTTTTTTAAATTACGATTATAAAAATGTATTTTTTGTCCTAAATAACAATATCTAAAAACATCTTGCTCAATATAAGTGTGAATGTCTTGAAAGTATGTATAAAGAATGTGCACATAGACTGTAAATCCCATCAGTACCACTAGCAACCACCTCGACTAACTGGTGCATGGTTAGCCATGACTGGAGTTATGAAGTCTATGCATTTTAATAGAAAATAACTTCTTGATACATTCTATATCATTCCTAATTGATTAAACTATTTATGTAAAATAGGTGTATAAAAAAGGTTTTCTACATTATTAGGTGTTTTTATTATGTCTTAGAGCCAAACTTTTTACAGTAGGGACACATCTCTAATTATACAATGGGAAAAAGGGTTTCGCTATACAGACAACTTTTCAAGAATGTATTATTTATTCTGTATATTAAGGGATGGGTGTACTAGAAACATATTCTAGAATGTTTTTCTCTATGACGTAGAATCCTCTATTCTGAAAAACTCATTGATTCTCTCATTTCAGCCAGACCACAGCTTGCACAGAATACAAGTCATTTCCATGACAACAGTCAAGGTGACTTTGCAGTAGCTGACATAAAACTAACAAGCTGCAAGGCCCCATAACACACTGTTATGTGCATGCATGCTCATGAAACATGTCATACTCACTTGATAATATGATCATGAATAATTATTTCATGACTCAACATTAAGATATTGTAGTGGAAAATACATAACAAATGCAACATTAAATATAAAAGTTAAATAACCTATATATATTTCAATGCTTATACTCTACTAAAATTGATTTTTCTTAAAACAATTTTCTTTTTTCCATTACCAAGTCAGGCTGCAGGGTCACTTTAGGCATGGGGCACTAGGCAGTCACCTAACTTGCCTATAGCTAGATCTGGCCCTGAGGAAGAATGGTGATAAAGAAATTGTGACATACTACACATTCAGGCATAATATGCATCAAGGCTATGGCAAGATCAGAATGCTGGTGGCTTGAGATTAATAAAGACTTGGTTTAACAGCTGTGGTTGTCTTAACAAAATGATATACGTTTCAGAATTAGAAAATTAGTAGAAATCTTGGGTAACAATAACATCATTCCCATCTAAACACTGTCACCGCGCCAACCACAATCCAATGGTTTAGCAGTAAACATTATCGAAACAGAGGTCTAGAAAAATAACTATGCTGCTTCAAACTAAACAAGAAAATATCACTGTTTATGTACAGAATAATGCCTAATTCAGCTGCAGACAAACACCATGGGATCTCATGGTAAAGAGGAAGTAGAAATCTATTTCTCACTGATGTAATTCATCCAAACAATGATGTGCATATTCACCTGAAACAAACTCAAAGGAGAGGTTTTTCAACATTGGAGATTTTGAAAGTTTTTTAAATATGAAAACCAGTAATATTCTATTATTGATAAAAGTGGATCAACATCAACAACATAACCTGAATGATAGATGCTCGTTCTAACAACTCCAAAAAACTCCTCCATTCATGTGTTGCA
Source organism: Limulus polyphemus (assembly GCF_000517525.1). Lineage (NCBI taxonomy): Eukaryota > Metazoa > Arthropoda > Merostomata > Xiphosura > Limulidae > Limulus > Limulus polyphemus. Next base: position 206,371 of record NW_013666952.1, read on the forward strand.
GCTATTTCTAGCTCTGAAAGCAAATAAATACAAAGAGATCTTAAACCTCAATTCAAGAAAACACCAATATAGTGACACTTCCAAATCATCATCAGGTGAGTGCTGCTACAACCAGTAATATTTCTAATAACTCTTGCTCTAGTGCACTATTTAAGAGTGTGCCATTTTCAAAATATATTATTCCAACATGTGCTAGTGCAATAACCATAGCTGATAAAAGATCTGCACTAACTGGCTAAAGCACTGAACCATGAAGTTCAACTAGAAACAGAATAACTCCAGTGTATTATAATGAACAAAACAGAACAGAACAAAGTTTCAACAAATCACTTCATTAATTAAAATGTTATTTATTGCTACACATCAAACCTAGTTTGATAATTCTTGAAATATTTGTTTTTGTATATTGTTACGTATCTGCTTGTTTGATAATTTCCGGTAGAAATTCTTTCCGAGAAACTTCAGTGATACAAATTCTTTCGTGATTAAACCAGTTTATTCTTT
>NW_013666952.1:206908-222234 GCF_000517525.1 Limulus polyphemus
AAATCACAGTGATTCACATACTTTACTTACGGTGCCTACTGTTCACTTGACTCAATTATCTATCTCTTCAATCTATCTCTTTGATGCAACTGGTTTTTCTCACCAGGCTTATATACTAAAAAGAGGGCATCTCGAATGCACTCGGGCCTTCATGATCAATCGAGAAACTCCAGCACACGTGCTCTCAACGTCGCGTGACTTCCACTGTCGTAACAATATAATATATTGTTCCATCAAAAAATGAGGGTTGTTATATGTACTAGAGATACCATATAGTGAGTTCATCCAACAGACAGTTTCTAAAAAATGATAAATTTAGTAAGATTGTACAGCCTCCTACTGGTCTTTGTTTGGAAAAGTAAACAAAAGTTGAATGTCTGCAAGTCATTCTTTTGTGTTTCTAGATTATTGTGTCTACAATTATAATTCCTTCATACTTCTGAACCATTATAACACTGGTTACAGCACTATGTCTATGAGTGATCCTTTTATGTTTCTCAATCATCATAACACTGTTTATACCACCATGGCTATATGTGTGATTCTTTTACGTTTCTCAATCATCATAACATTGGTTACAGTACCATCTCTACAATTGTGTTTCTGGATCATCATAATATTGGATACAGCACCATGTCTGCATGTATAATTCTTTTATGTTTCTGGATCATCATAATATTGGATACAGCACCATGTCTGCATGTATGGTTCTTTTATGTTTCTGGATCATCATAATTTTGGATATAGCACCATGTCTACAAGCATGATTCTTTTCTGTTTCTGAATGATCATAATATTGAATACAGCACCACATCTACAAGTGTGATTCTTTTATGTTTATGAATTATCATAATAGTGGTTACAGCACCATATCTATAAGCTTGATTATTTTATGTTTCTGGATCATCATAACATTGGTTACATAAACATGTCCACAAGTGTGATTCTTTAATGTTTCTGTGTTTTTATGTCCCAGCACCTATTTTACAAGACTGTAAGAAGACTTAGCTACCAGACATTTCTGTTCTGGAGAGCTACAAGATCAACTAGTTTTATAAATAAATCTTAAGACAAATAAATATAGCATGAAGCTAGCCTAAAGTATAAGTTTCTTGATATATTTCCAAGATTAAAATAGACCCTCAAAGCAATCACAAAAACAGAAAAATTTAAGAAATGAAAAATATTTTCATATGTGTTTTCTTCAACTGAAACTTGTTTAATTAATTAATACTGAGAAGAAGATGCAGTATATCACAGACCTCTGATATTTTGTGATCACCAAACCAGAACACCCACGTTTGGCCAGGATGAGCAGGTGGCTGCCCACAGTCAGTCCCCCAAATGACTATAGCTGGCCACCAGCGGGTAGAGCCCAGTTTTGCCCATATGATTTCTCCTACACTTGCATCCTGAAATATAAAAAAAAAAAAGTTTGAACACCCCTGTTAAAATGTAAACACAGATGGTCATCAGTCAGGTAGTGAAAGCCAATATAGATGTTTACATAGCAACTGTATATGCTTAACAAAGTTCATGTATTGGGAAATAAACTAACATATTCATGGCTTAGGAAACATAATTCATAGGTTGTGCATTTAATTTGATGGTGCAAGAGAAAGTCTGACAAACAGGAAATTTTCTGCAGTCTTGTGAAGGAAGTTAATCTTAAAATGATAAAAAAGGCATCAACATATACTGATACAGACATAAAACGGTTAAATTAAGTTTTTTATGTTGCATAAACTATTTTAAATGGTACTATCTTATGGTCATTATCAGAGTACTTAATCTTTGGTAATATAACCAAACAACAGAATACTTAACCACACAACTGCTATCAAATTGGAATTATACTGAAACAGTTTGAAAGATGGAATATTGAGACATTGGAATTTGAACTACATTATTAACCTCCATGAAATATTATGTGTTGTCATATGAGTCATTACAAACTACGAATTGAAATTATGATTAATTATGTATACAATCATAAGGCACTGTTACATGGTTCATTTGTTTCAATTAGTTGAAGATCTATACTACAACAATATGAAAGATGAAAATGTGAGACTTGTTTATAATTAAGCACAAAGCTACACTACGGACTATTTTTTGCTGTGCCCACCACATGTATTCAAATCCAGTTTTTAGCTTTATAATTCTTCAGAGTTACAGCTCAATCACTGGAGGGCAAAACAAGATTGAGACATTATGAACTATTGTATTACAGCAACTGCGTGCAATATAACTAGTTGTGTTATTAAGAACTAAGAAAACAAATGATAATCACTTAGGTATGTATTCAATGTTACATACTACATTTGTTTCAGTTAAAGTTCAGCTAGAAAGGTTTTGTTTAGTTGTGTAAAGATATATCTGATACTTTGCTGAATTGTGAGCTATACTTAGATTGATCTAAGCTACTAAGTTAATGAATTTTTACTGTAAAATTTGAAATCCCATGGTAGTAAGTGATGTGCATTATAATAACAGAGTTATATATACAATAATATATATATACGGAAACTATATATTTATGTGTGTATATCTAGATAAAGAAAGAGAAAGAAAGGGTATTAACATACATACCGATTGATATACACAATGTTTGTTTGTTTGTTTATTTGAAGTTAAGCACAAAGCTACACAATGGGCTATCTGTGCTCTGCTCACCACGGGTATCGAAACCCGCTTTCTAGCATTGTAAGTCCGGAGACATACCGCTGTGCCACTGGGGGGCTATACACAATGACTTTATCATATCATTAATTTTACTAAGCAAAACTTTTAGGTTTGTATAAATGGCAATAAAAATGTGGAAAGAAGCAACAATAATTTTCCTTAATCAAATGTATGTCAATTTGCAAGATATATAATTTTAATGTTTTTTACTGGAATAATACATAAAAACATTTAGCAAAAAATCATTAAAAAATAAAGATCGTATTGAATTTAGCTTAAAATGAATTTAGCTTATTCATCAAATTCAGTCTAGTTTGTCACTGTACAAGTAATCATTATTCAAGTTTTCTGATTTTAAAGCATATATATGAAAGTGTAGTTATTTCACTTCAGTGAGCTAATAATCAACAAATGCTAATCAACTGGTAGATTTTTCACTACAAGAATGCATCATGCTACATACCAAAAGCTTTTGTGCTGAGTCCTGATCCATTTCTTTGTTGCTACTATCAGACATAAGTTCTCTGTCTTCAGGATTAAAAATGTCCTAAACAAGAGTGAGAACCATTAAACTGAATTTACTGTGCTGGAATAAAATCTAAATACTACTGCTTTTCCTAGGATATTTTAATTTAATAAAAAACAAAAACACTGAACTCTTAATATACTGAAATAAAATTTAATTAGGATATCAATAGTCAAATTACAGCAATTAAAATCTTTAATAGTAGTAAACATCACTTGGACTTGAGGTATTGGCAAAAATAATGGACACAAACCCCTTTGCTTATGGATCTGAAACTTTTCTGTGGAGGTTCCAAAACAATGGATGCAGTCTCAGAATCTCTGGCTGTGGAGAATGCCTACATACACAAGACAGTGAGAGTTAAGAGACAAATGCTCTCTAATTTCAGGGCTTTAGGAATGTTGTGAAAACTTTCAGAGCAATGGTACTGCAGTCTCAGGGTCTCTGTAAGTAAAAGATATTACCTATACCTAAGGAATTAGCATGAATTACAGCACACAAGCACCCTGGCCTGTAGAACCAGGACACATTTATGGAAATGCCTAGAGAAATGTGATGATATTCCAAGTGCTTGTGGCCATGGAAGACATCACCAGTATCTTAAAGGAAACCTCCAGCTATTGGACCTTGGTGCACTAGCATTTGAAGTAAAAAGCATTTGTTGAGATGCTTACAGCAGTGTAATAGAGCTCTGATGACAAAGTGCATCAAAAGAATTTGAAGAACCTTTCGATGTTAGGGGAGACTAGTACTTCTATCTCAAGCAACAGAAAACTCTCATAGGCAATGCCAAGAGCCATGGGACATTGGCTTCCTAGCTCAGGATGCCACCATGGAGGCTCAGAAAAAGGGGATGGCAATCCCAACATCTCTGAAGAATGAGATATTACCAAATATAAAAGAGTTATTAAGAGTTAAAGAACCCTGAAATCCTAGAGGACCAAGAAAGCTTCAAGGAGGTTTGCCCAGAGCAATGGGTCAGTAGTTTCAAAGGCTCTGGCCAACTCAAAGGTAAGCAGAAAAAGAGGAAACTGCAAATGTTACAGGACACTGGCTCTGCAGCTCATGGTAAAAGACCAAAATATGAAACAAGTGCAAAGAGTGGTGAGCCAAATCCAGGAGAGAATAAATTAAGTGTGTCACTGTACAAGTAGAAGGTGCATTGGTATTGTAGTCTACACAAAGAAGAACAACAATTCAACTGCCTATCCTCACCTTTCTGGCACTGAAAACAATGGACAGAAGAGATTCAGAATTTTTGTACAAAGCTACAAAAACGATGGCTATCTGTTGATAGCTGTCCTTAATTTCAAAATGACAGAATAGAGGGAATGCAGCTAATCAACAGCACCAACATCCATCTCTTGGGCTACTCTTTGCCTGACCAAATAGATGGATTTGAGAATCACTGTTATGACACATCAACATCCTCAAATGACAGAGCACATACTTTGCAGCAAGGGCCACTAACCATGAATCTTCAGGTTCACAGTCTGAGCATGTTATTTACTAGGCCACACCCAACCCTTCCATAATCTATTCTCCATGTATAACAACTTATTCAGTCCTGAAATTTGAGGTTTCTACTAAAACATTCTGGATTATAGTTCACTGCCTTTAGCCCGAAAAATATCTGAGACAAGAGGTCTAAGGATGTTCTCAGAATAAAGTGGCTACATGATCACTAGAATCAAGTGTTATCTATCCTGTTAGAAATTCATGATGGAATTAGTCAAATACTTAGGGCCATTACAAGTTAAATATGTGCTTTATATACAATCTCTTATGATCATTTGCATGTACATCCACAAATTGTGTGTATACTATTTTGAAAGTTATAATTTTCTTGTACTGAAAATGTATTTCCAATAGGTGCTTACTTCCACTTACATAAATAGCTATATTCGTTCAGTGCTGCCCTCTATATTCAAAAACATTTTTTTTTTTGCACATCAGAAGCCTTGAAACTTCTACCCATCTGGAATTGACTAATTCCAATGCATCTTGCATGCAAATCATCATGTGACAACCCTCCACCAATAATAGCATGATGCACTCTTCATGCATGTGACTCCCTCTATTCAATTCTACTGAACTATCACTTTGAGTGTCACCAGAAAATGGAAGCACTAGTTATCAGTGGGGAGGAAGAGTGGGAAGTGTGAGAGAAGGTAAGTACCTATTGGAAATACAATTTCAGCATAGGCAAATTATAACTTTTGATACACTACATTACCTCTGCTCACATAAATAGCTATAATTCCACACTGAATAGGTGGAGGGACCAATGCAGGGTAAAGAAAGAAGTATCCTTCAAAAGCGTCTGAAGGACACTCCCCAAAAGGAGATCTTCAGGGTCAAAGATCTTATATGGGAGACTGCACCACTTCTGAACTACGTATACTCTTCATCCATTGTGGAAAGATGTTGCATATATGAGCAGAAAGATGGAGAAGCACATCCAAATGGGAGAATTATGGCAGAATAGTGATCCAAACAATACATTATATATTAAACTCAATCATAAAAGTGGGTGAGATTAAAGGATGTGCCTCTACATGTAGAGTGGCTAGGGCACAACGGACCATACATGGCAAGTCAACTACATCCAAAACCCTTGCCTCTGGGAACTGACATCCATGCAGGGGGAAGATGAAGATCATACTGTCAGTAACACAACTACAATCTAAAACCAAGCCACCAGGTACTGACATCTGTGTGGGGGTAGGAAAGAGGATCATACCACCGACACGTCAACTACGATCCAAAACCCAGGTCATCGAGAACCGACATCCAAGTGTGGGTAGGAAAGAGAATCATACCAGTGGCACGTCAACTACAATCCAAAACTAAGCCATCGGGTGGGGGTAGGAAAGAGGGTCATACCATCTTCACCTCATGTTCATGAGAACGGAATAAATCTTGTACCCCTCAACCTATGAACAGACACATGATAGCAATGTGAGAAATTGAATGACTGATCCGGGAACCCAACATCCACTGTCAAAAAGATGTCTGTGTAATGTAAACCATCTCACTCAAATATATAATGACCAGAACCACCCCACGCACAGTAACATCCTCAGAATAATAAGCATCAAGGGATAGTGGAAAGGGAAGAACTGCAGTAATCTGCAAGTACCTCCACTGTGACCCACAATGCAGATGGAGGAACATGAGTATAATTGATTGAGGGAATAGAGACACCTGTAATACATGTGTGAGGCCTTATATGTTAATTGGTTCAGCTCTAAATGCAAAACCCAGCCACCGGGAACCAACATTCACATGGGGGTAGAATGAGAGATCCCTAATTGAAGGGATGAACTGCAATTTTGACAAGGCTCATTCCTATGTTACATAGTGGAAGATATCTCGTCATCTACACCAGCAGAAAACCACTGCCATACTCTCAACTGAATGGTTTTATAATAATTTATATATATTATTTATATTCCATTAACACATTCAGGTTGTTGCCTCCATGGTCCACCACCCAAGTGGCTTGGAACTGGAAAGTGGTAAAGACACTCAAGCTCCACTATATGAAAAAGGGTAGAAAGCATGGCGAAGGGTCTGGAGGAACAACAACAACACCTAAGGCAGTGAAATGGGTGACCACAAAACCCTATTTTGAAAAACAGACCATACCAATTTATTCAAAACAAGACATGGCAGGGATAGGCAGCTATCTTCTTCTGTTTTACCCATGTATTTCATGGGTGATTACGGCCCAGAATGGGCAAATTTATGAAGCAAACCAATCATGAGAATAAACCTACAAGCAATCTTGTGGAACATTCCATCTCCACAGTGTGCTTTGCGTGGCCATGGAATCATAATATGGAAGTCGAACATGGTCTTACAGCATGGATTTGGATGGTTAAAGAATACCTGGTCAAGCACCACTCACCATAGACTGAGATCCAGAAAGAAAAAGAGGGACATGCCCCCTGAATAAAGATGAGGTATATATACTAAAAGGTCACTTACTCAGTCACAATCTCATGAAAGAGTGAAGGATGGCAACAGGTAGATGATGGTACTCCAACAGGAAAAAAAAAGCTACCCTAAGCAGAGAATGGGAAATTAACATACGAAATGTAGACCCAGTACTCAACATACAAAATACCTCCAATAGATGGCAGGGTAGACATGTAGAGAAAAGGAAAAGTGCATGATCGGAGTGAAGACACCAGGAAGTGATGACAGGAAGAAGGAGACAAGAAATAAAAGGCTAATTGAATTGCAATCGAAACCCAATGGGTAGGGGAAGAAGAGGAAAAAAGTCACAGACAAAAAGTGGAGTAAGCGAAGGAAACGTGGGAAATGGACTCAATGAAAATAAGCATTGAAAACAATGAAGCAACCCACATGTACTGGGAAGAGAAGGTCATTTGGATCCCACCGAGAAGAAAGGTGGAAGATGGCAAGAAATGATAAAGTCGAAAGAAATATACCAATGAGCCACTAAAATGTATGTTAATAAAATCGATCCAAAACAAACTGAGGCAAAACAGCAGAGAAAACCAAATCAGTGCTGGCCAGGAAAGATCAATCAGAAAGATCTCAACCAGAGTGACATGGATGCACAAAAATTTGGAGAAGAAGAATTATGGAATGAGAAAAAAATAATGTAAACCTATCTGAATGTAACGGCAGCCAGGGCAAATGGATGGTGAACCAGAGACCAAAAACAAAACTAACTGGGAAATGATAAAACATTCAAAAACTTTCTGTGGAGGAGTACCCCACAGGAGGCAGAGCCACCAAAAATTAGGAGGATTGAGAGATCACTCCTTCGGAAAAAGTGTGTCAAGGCTGGAAAGTCAATTAGCAACAAGGACAAAGCACCTGGAACTTGACCCTCCAGGAGATGTAGGTCAAGTGTGTGGGTTCAAAAAAAGGAAATCTACTGTTTACTTCAAAGGTAACAAGAAGAGTGAGTGATATAAGCCACCACTGTCAAAAATTCGAAATGAAACTAGATTAATCAAACCAGACAAGAAGAAGACTAGTGGAAGTCCCTGGGTGTGAATGGTGTAAAACCTTGAAGCCTCCTACTGATAGAACCACACCCCTCACCTTTGGAGATGAGAATCAGGGAAGAGAAACAACCCAAAAGAGGGGGAGGAAGCAGTAAACCTGACATCATGAGTGAAATGTTCAACCATCAACGCACATAGATGAAGAGGGAAAGCTGAAAATTACAAGGTAAACCCACAGTAAAGGCTTGGATAATAATAAAAAAAAACACCTTTGGATGCATTTGAGGAGGAGAGAGATGGTCCCAATGGAAGGTGTGTTTAAAAATACATACCCCAAAGAGATTAGAATGTGAGGTATGTAAGAGAAAAAAACTATCCAACTGGAAAATCCAACTACCCAAGCTGACTGTGGAAGGAGTAAAAGAGTATGTTAAGACTACCCCTGTTTGGGAAGAGCTGACTGAAGCTAGACATCAAATGAATGGTGTTGGTAAAATCCCTCAAAGGTGGAAGTCGGTTAAAATGCAGACTGCTCCACAACAGACATAGAACCAAAATAAGTCAAAATGTCAAGGCACGAAACTGGTACCCAATCATGTGGTGAAAAAAACTGAAGATAAGAATGTGTACCATGAACATTCTCAGTCTGCATCAACAGCCTGCCGAAATGTGATCAAAGACTACCAATTAGAACAGGAAAGACCCAAGAAGTAATTGAGGTGCAATCAATTGATCCAGAACCCCCAATCAGCATCAAGCAAACAAGCCGAATGAAGAAAACCTGTAGGTAAGACAGGTAAAGGACAGGCATGTGCCAAACATATAAAATGAATAAAGATGACGATATCTCAGAATGAAACAAAAGAGCAATTAAAAAAAATATTGAATATAGCATTATAGATACTCCACGTGACACTAAATGTATATATAGGAGTAGCCCCAAAAATGGACGGGTGGAGAAAAAACAACTTACAATAAGACCCTAATAGCAGTGGATGGTAAACAAACAGCAATGTCCCTAGAAGATCCTAAGAGCAAAGGAGGGAATGAACTGAAGATGAAAAAAACACCCCAATCTGGAGGAAAGATGGAGGAGGTATCCCACAAAAATCCCTAAATATAAGTGGAATACTGAAGAAATGAAGTGGAATGTAAACATTAACTGTATCCTACAAAAATGAAATAGACGTGATTGTATAAAATTAAGGAAATGTGTAGTAAAAAAACGTGCATGAGACGTGATGTATGAAAGAAAAAACAACATAGTTAAACTAATTATTGATATACCAGTAAGATGAATTACAGGTGATCCTAAGATAACAAAGACCATGGTAAACTTAAGCAAATGGTATAGGAGAAAAGATACAACTAAGACTAATTGCTAACCTGTACTTGGCTATGAGTATCAACCAATCTAATAAAACTTATCTTATGGAACCCAAGTAACTACAGACAAAAAACACTGACAATAAAATTATTCAAAAACCATAACAGTATAACGTCTTATCTTTTCAAAGTCGGCAGACTGAATTTCAAATGTGTGAGCCCCCAAACTCAAGGTGAGGCCTGATAAAAGACAGTTCATTGGATGATCAATCTCCCAACGAAGTAAAGCCAAAAACCTTCCTGCAGAGTACCATGACCTGAAGACTGTGTAAATGCACTAATAGAACATATAACCTATGAAGTGGTTACATAGGATTCATAATGCAAAATGAATAACCAAACACAACTGTGTTGGCAGAAACAATTAAAAGTTTTTGTCATGAAGAAATAATTTCCATAACTGGGTAGATATATAAAATAATTCCATTTCAGAATAACTCAACAAGTTACAAATATCACTATTGTATAAACTTGTTGAGAGAAATTAATACAAAGACACAGAAAAAAATTAAAATAAAACACTTGAAGAAAGCATAAATTAAACGTTATAACACAAGTACTGCCAAACGAGAAATGATAGTTTGGTAGAAATCAATAGAGGGAGTCACATGCATCAAGACAGTGTGTCATGCTCTTATTGGTGGAGGTTTGTAGCATGATAATTTGCATGCAAGTTACATTAGAATTAATCAATTCCAGATGGGTGGGAGTTTCAAGGATTGTGGCATGTGCAAAAAATGTTTTGCATATAGAGGGCAGTGCTAAAAGTGAATAGCTATTTATGTAAGTGGAGATAATGTACCATATCGGAAATGCATTTGAAGTTAAGCACAAAGCTACACAATGGGCTATTTGTGTTCTGCCCACCATGGGTATCGAAACCTGGTTTCTTGCACTGTATATCTGCAGATGTACCACTGTGCCATAAAGGGAAAAAAACATACTGAGTGTATTCTTCTATGTTTTTACAAGTTGACTCCAAGCGATTAAGCTTTAAACTCAATATCTGTTAAAATGGAAAAAAAAATAATCATGTTCTTCATGCTGTGACTTAAATATCTTTATCTCTTGTGAAAAGAGCTTTAACTTGCCCAAAAAAGTAATTAATTATTAAAGTGTTTACTGGAGATTTAAGGCAAAATAACTAATCTAACAACTTTTTCATCATTACAGTTGTTGATAGATTTATCAAGATTAGGATAGATTGATTTTGTAAGTCTTATTGGTGTATGTTTCCTCAATCTAGAGGGTAAGAAGCATATGTAGACTTAGATATTTCTATCTGACTCATGAGTAAAATCCATGAGTCATACCAGTAAAAATATTATAAAAATACACTAACATTGATTCATCTTATGTCCACTCTAAAGGTCCAGGTTTGAATTGCACTCAACTAAAATATAATAAAAAAGTGTGAGAATGAAACTTTTTGTACATAATTTTCTTGTATAGTCAGTGTAAGTTCATTTTTATAATTTTTATTGAAACTTTCAAATTGACTGTAATATTAATGAAAGTTAAGTAATATTGAATTTTTGTAATAGGAAAAATAAACAGTATCTTTGGAAGTTTCATGCTCAGACTTTACCTTCTCTTAATTGTTTCCTGTCTTTTTCATCTCCCAAAAAAGGAGTAAGTTAGTTCAGGTCTTGTAAATATAGTTCTTTATCAAAAATCTCAAGAAAGTGATGTGAGACAGGGAAATCAGATACAATACTAAATTAGGTCTAGCTTAAGAAGCATTCCATAAGGAATCTTAATAAGTCTATGGGAGGATGGTTAAGCAAAGAAAACAATTGAGAAATTAACAAAATTAAGATAATAAGCTAGTGGTTAGATAATCTGAAAGATGAAGTACCAAGAAAACAAAATAGTTCTTGTAACTTTATACTTTAAGAGTAACAGAATATCTACTTTGAAATCAAGATTTTGCTGTAATAAATTATCTGATTATGATACCCAAAAAGTGGATGTTTTTCAAATTATCATTTTCGAAATGAGAAATTATATGAAAATATCTGATTAATTTCATTTTCAAATAAGCAATCTTTTCTTCATCAAATATTTGTACATAATTTGTAAATCCCATAAAAAAACCTATAGAAAGCATTCTGAACAGAAACTTACCAGTGCTACTGTTATTTGAGAGGAGGAAGATGAACTACATGTTGATGATTTCTTTGATGAATGATTCCTGTAAGATGGCTTATTTATAGGCCCCATTCTTCTAGAAGTACTGGTTTTGGCAGTGATGGTATGCATGTTAAGTTTTGCCTGCTTGTATCCTATAATACCTTCGAGTAGTGATGGTGCAATTCGACGTTTTCTTGTCATTACCAAACTCTAAACCCAAAGAGAGAATTCAAATGTTTTTAACATTAGAGAAAAATATGAACATCATATAATTAAAAATAGAATCTTAATGTTTTTAAATTATCAATATGTAGTATTTTTTTAATAATATTTTATGATATTTCAATTGTCAAAAATTTAATTTGTTATGGTAACTATGATCTCACAAAACTATAGTTATGATTATATTGTAGAAGTCATTACTTAGGCCTCATTTGGAGTATTGTGTACAGTCTTGGATGCTTTATCTAAGCAAGGACAATGAATTTTTTGAAAGGATTCAGAGGAGGGCTACCTTAATGATATCTGGAATGGAAAGATTGTCATACATAGATAGGTTAAAAACACTTCTTGAAAAAAGAAGTGTTAGATGGGAACTGACTAAGATTTTTAAGATTATTAGAACAATTAATAATGTTGATGCATCATCACTTAGTAGTGAGAATGGTAGGACTAGAAGATACAAATATAAATTTTGACAGGGTAGGAGTCATTTTCAATTAGTACAGCATATTTTTTAATAGGGAGGTTGGTCTTTGGAATGAACTGCCTTCAGATGTGGTGGATGAAGTTAATTTAAGGGAAAGCTTGGTAAGGGCTGAGTTTCAGTGTTTTATTTTAATTTTAAAGTTTAGTTTAGTGGATGTGATGGCCTAGATGTGCCAACAGTTCCTTTGTTGTCTCTAAATTATATATATATATATATATACATCAAAGAAATTCTCAAGTCCTGATCTTTTTTAAGTTTTTCCTATACCTGTACATATCTTTTCAACATTTTATCACTAAGTAAATATATGGATAATTATAATCATTACTCTTAAAGGAAGACAAGTAAACTTTTTCAGCAATTTTCAGTTTCATTTAGAATTACCTGATAGAGAGCTTGGTAAATTTGTAGAAATGACAGCTTGTGCAAAATAATGCTATGCTTTTTAGATAACCTTGGAAATACAAAACCTATCTATATTCATTTACAAAAGCGAGAATTTTTGTAAATCACTGCTTTCTTATTTATTAATTAAAACTAAATAAAAACATAAGACCAACTTAGTAAAAGTAAACCATTAATGCCATTCCTATTTTAATGAATAGCTTAATAAATTCTAGGTTTTAAGATGATAGCATAAAAATTTATAAACTTAGTTCAGGGCTTTGTTTCTCTTAATGATGAAAGATTAGGCTATACACATAACAATTGTTTTTGTAACAAATGGCTTATGAAAATAGTATTCTGACCACTATCATGCTTTTTGTATCCCATCTGACCTCATTGAACAAAATGTGTCATTGGCAATAGATGCAGTGAACATACAATGTTGAAATATTATTATTATACACTCTTTTAATTCTTGAAAATCCCTAAGAGACAAGATACAGAATGCAATGTTAAAAATATAATAGGCCTAATACTACTGTCTCATAATAAGTATATTAAATAGGGTATACAATTTCTCAAGGATATGATACCTGATAATATCCTACCTGTGATGGTCTAGGTCGTAAACATTCTTCCCTTTCATTTGAACCATGCCTAATTGTGCTGGATTTCACTAAATAATTATTTGAGATTTTGCAAGTTGATCTTGGAGAGATCTCAAAAGGAACTAGTTGATCTTCTGAATCTTCTGTTTTTTCCAGCTGAGATGAAGAAGTTGAATCTTCTGTATATTTAGCTTCTACTTTCTGCCCCAGGGAAGAAATAATTGATTGGTCTCCTTCTTCGATCCTTTGACCCAACCTTTGCTCATTTGGATTAAAGTTCTTTTGCTCTGTTAAGAAATCAAAGGTTTCTTTGACTGGTGCTTTGATTTCTTGTTCAACCAATGAGCTACGAGTGTCATCTGAAGTTGACTCTTCGTGACACTTGTTTTTTGCAGCATTCCCAACTGAGAATTGAGGAGATTCTGAATGTTCATTTAAACTGAGATCCCTTATTGCTCCAGTTACCTGCTCTGAGGGAGAATCTGATTCTTCAGACATACAAGAATGAGTACCAGAGGACTTAGAGTATAAACTTAGGTCTTCCGGAACAAGCTCATTTCTTAAGTCTGCAGATTCAGAAGAGAAATGTAATTCACATTCATTTGACTTTGATTTTGCTTTTGGTCTCATTTTCTTCTTTTTCTTGTATTCAAATGAAATTTTGCTCTTATTTTTCCTTTTCTTCTTTCTCTTTCTGTTTTGTTTTGAGTGTTTAGAAATTGGACTCAAACAAGCCTATAAATTAATAAACCAAAACTGTATTTCATTAAAAGAAAAAGAAGTAGCCATATTTCTGAACTCAAACTTCTGTTACAGGTAAATTATAAAAGCATGTGGCCAAAAATAATATACAATGGCTATCAGCTATAATTAGTTATGATTTGTTACACTAAACTTATATGAAATATCATATAAACAATAGGTGAGTAAGCAATTAACTGTACAATAACTAATGATGAAATGTTAAAAACAAGATCACAACGCCTAAGTCTAAAAATCTATAAATGCAATAAATAATATTCTAAGTATTTACTAAAGACAATAAAAGGTAGATTAACAGTAGAACTAGCTCTGTACAATTAAACAACATTCTACAAAAAAGGAATTTACATTTACATTATAATGTTACATTTTTATATCTCTTCTCACCACATACAAGATCTGATGCAACTGGGCCAAGAAGCCTAAAATTACATTTAGCTTTTTGCTTTCAAATAAAAACAAATTACTGATGTAAGATCATTATGATAAACATCTTAAAACCCAATATATATTTTGCAAGTCAGTTTTAAGACTACATTTCACAGAGAGGTGTTCTTAATGTATGTTAATGATACTAAGATGAGTACCTAGATCTTATAGTCTCTTAAGGTTCCACCATGGATGGTGTTTTGTGTGATGGCTCTGGTAATAGAGTTGTTCTTAAGTGTCATTTCCACTGTAATATAGTAAGTTGAATGATGTCCAATTTCTCCTTGCAAGCTTTTCCTAGCCTATCAATCATGTATGAATGACAACTTCCAAGAGCATATTTGGACAACCCAAAGACACAGAAGTCCATACAAGATGCTTTTGGTGATTTAACTGGTATATTTGTGAAATATATAGCATGAAATTCCATTTGTATTTTAATCTTGCAAAAGAACTTGGATGCTGACTAGGATGAAAAGCTGGATACTTTGTTTTGAGGGAGCCATAACTTATTGTCATGCATTCTTCACATGATAGCGTTGTTAACACCTTAGCCTGAATGTATGTAAAATTCATTTTGGCATTTTTCTGGGCTTTGTTTGTTTTGTTGTACAGGTTGATTATCACTAATCCGACATCATCGAGACCTGGAGGGTGCCGTATTAGCCATTTTGCCAGATTAGCCATCTATTAGGTTAGAATACACCAAACCC
>NW_013666952.1:222751-223754 GCF_000517525.1 Limulus polyphemus
CATCCAGTCTAGATGCAAGATCCTTCACAGCAGGATTGGTCAGATCACAAGCAAAAGACAACAGATAATTTATATGCTGTTTCTCCTTTGAAGGCATAATTCCTATAAAGTTTGGTTCACAATCTTCATCAGGTGCTGTCTCATATGTTAACCCTGGCCACAATTTGTGCCATCCATGTTTCAGTGTGGCTGGCTCTACAGATTTCCAAGCATTAGCAACACAGTAAACCACATCTCTCATATTATATTCACGAATAAACTCACGTACAGGCTTCCCAGAGTTAACTTCACTCTGCAGGCGCCTCATAAAATGAGTGCGCTACTTCGACTTTAATGAATGTAATATGCCATTGTCCAGGGGTTGAATCAATGAAGTGCAGTTAGGTGGAAGATAGATACCGAAAACATTGTTCTTTACCAGGAGTTCTGCTTTCGGATGAGCGGAGCAGTTATCTAAAATAAGCATTATCTTACAGTTATGGTCCAAGCCAACAGAGTCACAATGAGCTCTTGCTTCGGGGACAAAGCAGTTCTGAAACCAATCCAATAACAGTTCAGTTTTTATCCAACCTTTTTTGTTGGCAAGGTAATTTACAAGAAAATGTGTCATACCTTTGAAAGCTCGAGGACATAAACTTTTACCGATGACCAGCAACTTACACCTGTGTGATCCTGCAGCATTGGAGCAGCCCAGCACAGTAACATGATCTTTCGATGCTTTATAGCCTGTCGACGATTCTGTATCCTCTAATTTCAGTGTTCTTTTGGGTGTACATTTCCAATAGAGTGCAGTCTCATCTGCGTTATAGACCTGGTCAGGACTTAAATTTTCATCACTGACCAACTTGGTGAACTCGTCAACAAATTTTGCAGCTGCTTCCTTGTCAGCTGATCTTTTTTCACCACACACTGCACGAAACTTTAAGCCATGTTATTCCTTAAAACACTGCAACCATCCTTCACTGTAATCGCACTGATGTTCCAGTCCGAGTTCTTCATGAAA
>NW_013666952.1:224754-249848 GCF_000517525.1 Limulus polyphemus
TGATAAGAATTTTACAGCAAATATTCATTCATTAATTAACTAGGCTGTGCATTTTTTTTACCCACCATCATGACCAAAGTTGAACAAAAAAACACTGCCTAGCTAACTAGTGAATGAATATTTGCTGTAAAATTCTTATCAATGTTATAACTGTAGCTAACAGTTTGACAGTCAATTTTGATTTCATTCCTTTAAGTCGCACACTGAATCCATTTTTGGCCACACCTTTTTTCACACCGAAGGTGTTTTTGCTTAAATCTCTATTATTGTACAAATATTCTTAAGTTAAATTTATTTCCACAAAGGTTATTAAATAGATCTGTTTTTTAAAGGGAATATTGCCAATTTACTAAGTGATACTGAATTTCTACGGTGACTTTAAACTTAGAAATGTTGACTGGAAATCTATGAAACAAATTGACACAAACATAATGAGTTTACGTGCTTTCTGGATGCTGGACTCATGAATTGATCAACTGGTTTTCTTACCTCAAGATGTCTTCCTACCAAACAATTCACTTGAGATCTTGTGTAGTTGTTAAATTTAGTGTTCCACACCTAACAAGAAACATCATCTATTTTATTATTTGTACTTCTAGTATTACAATAATAACAATTTTACCTACCCTTAAAACTACTACTGTACTATGTTTCCACACTTCCTTTTCTATGAAACTTTTTTTTTCATTTAGTTTATCCTGGCTTTTACCAATGTCTAATCCTAGTTTAAATCTGCCCTTATAGCTAAGTTAATAATCCTTGCTAACAAGTCGGTCTGTACTCAAATGAAATATAAACCATCCATTCCAAAAAGCTCCCATTGAAATGATCCCACAAGTTAAACTAGCCAATCTATTTGTCCAAACATATCTAGTATTACCAGATATACTGCATGTTCGTTAAATTTATTTTCTTTTTCATATAATTCCTGACATTGAAACACGGCATTGCTCAAGAGGGTTTCTAACTTTTCCCAAGAGCTGATTGGATGAAGTGGATGTTTGGTACCGTCATGTCTGATTCTCTTACAGTAATAACAACATGCTGTTTAATTAGCATGCTGAGCTGTTCTTGTATTTGAATTGGGAAGTATTTGTGGGTTGACTCACCCATTATTTTCACAGCCCATTGACCAACTGATCTATCGGGCATCAGTTGTTGTTTTATTTTGTAAAAAACTTAGGGTTAATTGTCATATTTGAAACAATGTTGGGGCCTGAAACAGAAGATTTTCACAAGATTTCATGTAGGTTTACATAAATGTCCAAAGATTTATACAACAATTCATATGTTTATGCACATATTTGCCAGATTTTTTTAAATTTTCCTAGATTTTGTTACTAGACTTTCACTACATTTCTTACCAGTATTTTTTAACTTTTGCTTCTACATGACAACTCGTAAAGTTCACTTTCTTTTCTGCAGGTGCTGTTTAGCACATACACTAGTAAGAACCTATTATTTAATAAAGTGTTTGTCATTTTTGATATACACACCTTTTTGTTTTTAATACACATTTTCTCTCTATTGTCAAATAGTATTTTATTGTTTGTTTTTCTGTAAGCTGTCAAGATTTAAAGATTAGTTCTTTGTGTAAATCTGTGTGTCCTGTCTCATTCTTTATAGCCTTACCATCACACGCGTTGGTAAGCACACCCACATATGAGATCTGCAGATCTCCTATTGTGCAGACCAGGACTTGTGCTTTGCAGAATCCCTTGAGATAATACACGTATTAATATAAGCCTAGCATTCAGTCTTAGTATACTTCTAATTTCATCCCCACAATTAAGTCTCAACAGTAACACTGATTGTTTTAAGTTATTATGACCCTTTTCTTTAAATGCTGTTATCAATGCCATGTACTCATCAGTTAGCTCTTCTGGCCTACCCTTTACGTCATAAGCTCCTATGTGCACAACAAAGACTGCATCATTGTACTGCTAGCACCTGTTACTATATAATTTGCTCTGTCAGTTATATCCTATCCATGTGCCTTATCAAAATATCAACTGTAACCTTAAGTTTTTCATTTCCATCCCTTTTGTCACTTTTGGTTTCCTTCCCTCCTAAGTTCCTCATCTGCCCAAGCTAAACTCTGAAATTATGACTTTATAGGACCTACTCATTACAGTTAAACCCACTTCAGCTAACTTTAATAGTACTGTCTATAACTTTCTGATAGTCATTGTTAGCTACTTTAAAAGCTTAAGTTCCTCTTAAAGATGTCATTCAGATTCAAAAATACCAATACCTATACTTACAATATTTATTTATTTACAGTGTGGACAAATAACTCCAAATCTGGCTTTGAAGGTTTTACTCCAGTTTGATAAAGCTATCAACAATGCATTGGCTAGTAGAGTTAAAACAAGGTTGACTTTTAAGGTATAGTATTTCTATGAATAATAATAATTCCTTTTGAAAGTAAAGTTTTCAAGTAGATGAGTTAATATGATTTATTAAATGAAGTATCTTAACATTTTTCAACTAATGTAATAATTCAGTATTATTGAACAATTCAAATGAAATACCAAACTGCATATAGGAGATATGGTGTGGTCAACTATTTTTTTATTTTCAGTCAGAAGTTCTTGTAATTATTGTAGTAGTCTTCTTTCCACTGATGAGGTGGTTGCTTGACATACTGCAAGATCAAGAAGACACTTACTGATTTGCCAGTTCTTCTGAATCATAAGATTTTAAAAGCAAAAATAATATGATATTAAAATAAACAGTAAGTGTTAAATGTCCTTATCCTGATTTACATGAGCTGTGGCAGAATAAAAAAGGATGAAAAATAACACTTCACCAGCTTTAAATAATCCAGTTCTTACCTTAAAAGTTGTTCAAATAATTTGCTAATATAAATAGCATTTCAACCATTACCAAGCTGTATACCAGCTAGCATGAAAAGCTCTGGTATTGTGCAGAAGGCCTCATCCTAATTGGATATAAAAGATTTGGTGGGGCTGTCTTATTATCATACATTATTTACTTTCAGAAGTACTTATAAACTCTGTACAAAGTGAGACAGTTTGACCCATTTTGGAAGTACAAACTATGTATTAGGGTGGTCCTTAATGGGGATAAAATTTTAAAGTATGGAATTTGTAAGCTATCACCCTTCAGATTTGTTTGACTGTATAAGTAAACTAAGAAGGCAAAATTTTAAGCATGTTATGGAATATTTAGTGGTTGCTCAAGGGTTTGAAAAATTTCTAGAATATGACTTCATTGACTGTTTCAAGTCTGGAACTTTCAACAAATTTCTTTGATGTGGATCCTGAATTGTGGAGTCTCAGAGATGGCTACAAAGTAGCATTGGAAGTTGTGCAGAGTCTGAAAGTAGTCCATGATACAGCTGAAAGGGGTGTTGCACTGATTGAAGAGTATAACTCTTTGTTTACCAATGATGAAGATCAAAAACAGTATCTATTTCAAGTTGTTCAAGGTCATAGGCATTGCTTCTCTGGTTCAAACAAAGAAACCTTAAAGTAACTGGTAATACGGCACAAATATCATGATTACTAACTAAGACATTAAAGTGATGGACATGGGTTATACTTACATTTTAATTTGGCCTTAAAAAACTGGTTTTTCATATTTTATTAAATTTTGTTCTTTTGTAAAATAGGAATAACTTCAAGAAGCCAATAAAATATTATTTGTTAAGCTTTATTCTTATTTTCTTTTCTTTTATTATTATTATTCTATAAACGCAAAGCAAGCCATGATAAAAGCAATGAATGAACTTGAACTTCATGAAGCTACCCAAAATCCATCAAAGTGGACCAAAATCAACACCAACAGAGTTCAACAAAAGTCCCCACCAGATTTTGTAACAAAAAATACCCTCAATTTTTTTAGATGCCTGTCTGACGATACATTTGGGTGAAAAAAAAGCCAAGGTTATCAACTCTTCACTAAGATACCCAAATGCATAGTAACTTTCTTTGAAGCTGATTTGGATATGGCTATGTTGATTTCTTCTTATTTCTTTAGACTGAAGAAATGTCAGATTGCTTTGAGGAGCAGATATTGCACCAAGAGCATTGAACCAAGTCTTAACATAAAGTCAGATTAAGAATATACAGACATCACAAATTCTTCTGCTTTCATGTGCAGTCAGTCTGAACTGATCCTGAAACACGTAGATTTTGAGCACATACAAGGCATTGGCCATCCATCCATCAAGCATGATGTATAGCACCTGGTGACATAAAACACATCTTGAGGAGGAGCTTCACCAACAAATATGATAAGTTCCAGGAACTCTCTGTAGGCATCTCTGTGTTGGAACTCTTAAAGTTATTTTGTGGCAAAATCCATGACTTTATCTTTGATGTCTACAATAGCATATTTTAGATCTACATTGTTTTCTGCAGTTTGATAATTTGAACTATCAATGAATTCACAGTGCTGCTGGAACTGCTTGAAGATTGTAACATCTGGTCCTGAGGTCTGTCCCATACAGGAATTGAACACACATGAAAGAACTAGTTCACGTATGTGATGTTGACATGTGAAGTACAGTAGATTTCATCCAATTTTGCTCGAGTAATGCACATGTGCCATTTTTTACTAGTATTTGGGGCTGTTATATCAAAACATACTGCCTTAATGACATTCTGTACTCCTCAGTCTTCTAGTAGCCTGGTGACAGCAGCAGCCTGAGCCTCGCTAGTCCCGGAAACCAACTGTGGTACTCCCAGGAGTTGATTGATTTCTAATCCAGACATGATAACTGACAAGCGGACTACTTGTTCTTTTCCAGTGAGGTCACTGAGAAGTTTACCATCTGAGTGAACAACTAGGGTGGTGTTTGGTTCTGACGAAGATTACATCATGTTCTTTGGATTGAGGAACAATTAATTGGCAAATCAATGCTCTTGGCAGTGGCATTAAGCATGAATATCACTTTTCTGTCTGACAGGTTGGTTTTGTACATAGTGGTAGCCAACTCTTAGTCTGATACTTTTTTCTTGCTCTTATATTAGGCTGAGAAAAAGGTGGTTCTTGTATCATTCTTTTTCTCTCTGGAAAATTGTCATCTGTATCATTTTTCTCATTACTGTCAGCACTCCAATCAACACTCTCATTCAGTCTTTTCTCTTCTTGTTTTGTTGTTGCCATCTTAATTCATCATTCTTTCTTTTCTTTGCTCTTGACTCCTTATAGTAAGTACGTTGTCTACTGAGCCCATACATCTCTGACATCCTTTCTCTCTCTCTGTGCAAGGAGAAATTCTCTGTCTTTTGGTATCTTGCTTAGTGCAAGGGCATCTTGATGAGCAGTATTAAACAGATCATCTTATTGGTCAGTAAAAGCTGCTTCATTGGCTTTTTGCATCTCTGTTTGTTTAGTGGAATTTTTCTTTAGTTTTCCTCAGTTTTCAAAAAGTGTTTCAATGTGTTTGATAGCATGCTGTTCAGGTTGTATTCTAGCTTTGTTCCAGAATAATGAAGCTTCTCTGACAGCTGTTTCACTTTAATGTATTGTTTTTTTTTTAAGTCTAGTGATGATAAAAAAACAGACACACAAAACCTGCTTTTTTGAAGGTAACTTCCTGTAATTTCTGGTTCTTCTGTTCCTAGCAACCTCAGTGAAGCCTTGCTTCTAGTTGCTGCTGCCATTGCCATTTTTGTCAAAAAATTATTGCTGGTAAAGTAGTTTTATCAGGTTTTTCAAGCTTTATTTATCTTACAGTATAACTTACAATTTATCTCGTTTTGTTTTCTCCAATTCTGTCAATTCATTGTATATATATTTTGTTCACAGGACCTTCTAGAATAAGATTATTCTATAATATTACAGAGTATTATGGAACCCCACAGAACAATAAAGAATATTGTGGAACTAAATGGAACATTCTAGAAAATAAGAGAATAGCAAAGAGTATTATAGATCTTTAAAGAATGTTCTGGAAAATACTAGATTGAATTAAGATACAATACAAAATCATTAACTATTTATATACTTAATATATTTCACCTTAAATAATTATTTACATTTTAGCAATTTGCAGATATCCGCGACAAGCCTTCAGTTTTATTTGTAAATTACAATGTATCAGACAATACGAGACCCACTACATAAAAGAACAATTCACAACATACTCAGTCATACTGTCATATTACTGTGTATATGACTAATGTTTAACCATACAAGTATTATATCTTACATTGCAGGTTGTGTGTAAACAGATAATGAACATAAAGTATATTAAGCAAATATGAGGTTTTTATTTTAAACTTCTAGATTATTGAGCAACCTCTAAATTTTGATAAGTTTTGTTGAAATTTAGCTCAAATGTTCAATTTACTTACTGTAACATATTAGTAGGGTGAGAGTATAGAAAATAAAAAGTTGTAAAATAAGGACAACCCTACTATGTATACTATAACTTTAAGTTTACTAAGTTTATCTTTGTCAGATTTTGCATGCTTTCAGTAAACATAAGTTTGTTGTATTAAAAAAAAGAAAAAAGCTGAATTTTTAATTGTTTCTGTAAAAGATTTGTCTGTAAATTTACAAAGCTTTTACTCAGTCAGTCTTAGTGAAAGATGATTTCATGCTAACAATAAAAATCTTTCTTTTCCCCTTGAGGTATCCATATTTCATTTGCATAACTTCTAGAACCTACTAAACAAATATCCAGGTGTTTTTTTTGTTTTTTGTGTATGTGTGTGTCCTAACATTAACTGTAGCGAATTTAGCAATGTACAGTGAAATGAAAGGTTTAAAAATATGAAACAGGGTGAATAATACATGAATAATAAATCATAGCAGGAGCACAAATCATATTTCCTCTCACAGATAAAGTAAACGAACCAGTTAAGTTACACGGTCTGTTTAACTTCGCACGCTAGAGTGAGCACAAATTCCTGAGCTCAGAAGTTTTATTACTTAGCCTAAGAAGTTGTTAATTTCTTTTCTATATTTTAGTTACTTTTGTTCAAAGATTTGTAACAATAAATAAAAAATTACCTGAAAAACAATAAATTTATAAATTATATTAGCCATTGAAGTTCATTTGTATTCAGATGCCATGCTTCAATAACTTTTTTTTTTTTACTATGTTGGTTGTCCAATAAAGAACTTATGTAGCTTTTCAATATGCATTTCAGAAAACAAAATATATATTAGTCACTAGATTAGAATGTCCCAAAATTACTCTTAGGTGGCTTTCTAATTAGGCTATAAACAGGTTAAAAACTGCGAACTGCTCAGAGCTGAACAACATTCATCACAGACAAAAACTCTGAGGACAATTTTCTAAACATGCCTACCATAAAGAAATACCTATAATAAGATTCTTGTATAGGAAAAACAATGATTTTTCTGTTGGTTATAAACATGTCCATCAAAGAAGTACTTGTGGTTTATACAACTCCCTCGATATCTATAAGATGGGAGGAGCCCCTTTGACGGGTTTGAAAAATTTATTTATGTTTCAGAAAATTGAGGAGGTAGGAGGTTCAAATTTATATTATGGCCTGTCATTTTCAGTAGTTTGTTTCAAATTAGTTGTGTACTGAAAAAAGAAAATATCTAAGGGAGAATTCAAAGCACATTTGAAACTTGGATAATATAAAATTTGAATTATAAACTTTCTTTAATACCAAATTTATTGACAATTGTTTTTAATAAATTTGTTTAAATTGTGAATGTTATTCTGTGAAAGGTTGTGACATGCACTTTCACACTGCTGTAGGGAAGGATTTAATAAACTTATGATGTTATTTCAAGTAATCAAAACACATTGTAAGTTTTTGTGGATAAAACTATTTTACAAATTTGCATGTTAACATTGTTGCCTTTGGGTACAAATTTTATAGTTAAACATTTTAGAATAAATTTATTTTGATGATCAAAATGTGACAGTTTTCCAGACTTTTTAAAAATTTTGTTTCTACAGGGGTGCATTTTCATTGGCAAGAGCTTTGTTTACCACTATTGAATAAAATTTAGGAAGATTAGTGCTTGAACCATCTATTCACAGTTATATATTTCCTTCTTACATTACATTTAAATTGAAATCAACCCTTCCAAACAGTGTTTGTAACTAAATTGTGTATACGTACATTTAATAACTGTGCAGATGTATGGACATGCTAGCCTTACTAGGTATTTGAACTGATTTTAAGATGTTACATTATGTAGCTTTTTATCTCCACTACAATGAAACCTATTCCTGTTATCATTATTGATACTTTCATATTTTCATTATCTTCTTGATGAAATTCTGTAAATGCCAAACTTTCCTAACCCTAATATTTTTATGTCATCAGAATATTTTGTAGTTACCTACTGTACTCACTAAACAGTAAACTGAACTTATCTGATTTGATGATGATTTTATTTGGTGAGCATAATAGAAAAAACAAACTTGGGTTTACAAGTAACCAAATAAAATCATGTTATAGCTATTAAAAAATAAAAACTCCATAATATAAAGAAAATAGCCAAACATCAGTAAGATACCTTTAATAAGCCTTAAGCAGTCTCTAATCATATGACTTTGTTTCATACTCTGTGTGTGTGAGTTTTTTGTTCTCTCCCTCTATATATGTTCCTGTGTTTAGGAGCTAATTGTATCTGATGATGAGAAAACTCCAAACACTGTGCTATACTTTATCCATTCAACTAGTCTAAACTGTATGTTTACCTTAACATGGAACTTTATATGTTAATTAGATCTGAAGTGATTGGTCTGTAATGTAGACTCTGAACATCACCAAATTATTGTAACTCAAAAATAATTTGTAGAACATATCCCTTGCCTACAGGCACTCATATTCTGTTTTTTTTAAAGCTGCTCAAATGTTTACAGTTTTGTTTAGATGACTGGGTGAATCAGTGGGCTGTGCCTACATCATTTCTAGTTTGTTATTGTAAATTGCAGAAAATATTTTCAAAAGTTTATTATTTAGTGATAATTAGTAGAAGATGAATTAGATTTAGATAAAAAATATTTGTGATCAGCATTATATGAAGGTGTTATTCTATTGTTTCTTTAGTCTTTTAAAATAGTTTTTACATTTTGTAATTGAACACATTGCAGGCAGGCCATTTGAACACCTATAGATTTTGTGACAATGTATGGACATTTGTCTTGAGAGATGTTGAATTTAGAGAAGTCCAAGAATTGGTACAAGTAGAAAAAGTCAAGATAGTTGCTTGTGATGGAAAAGGTGAAATGTTTTAAATTCATTAATATGTTGTTAATGTTGTTTTGATAAGTATACTTGTATAATAATAATAATTAAAAAAGAATAGTTAAGCCGAAACACATCACCTTTTACATAATGTGAAAAAAATGGAGCCATTGTCAAAGAACCAGTTTAATTTAAAAAACATTTCAAGTTACATAACATAAATAATCAAAGTTGTACACTACAACATAGCTTCTGAACCTAAGAATTTTAACAGCTGTTAACAGCACTTCCCATCAAAACAACTGTTTTTTAAATGGAGTTTTCTTCAGTGTTTATTAATAACACTTAAAATTACAGAAAGAGTGTAAAGAATACAATTTTATAATGGGTCTTAAAATACAAGTACCATGATACAGTAACAAAAAACAACAAATCAAGACCATTACATATAAATCTAAAATAACTTGTGTTTTCATGTAAGCATACAAAGAAAAGTAAAAAATACTACAACATCTATTAAAAAATTAAGGTTAAAGTATCTTTAACTGTACAATTATATCTACATTAAAAGAAATATATATATTACTGAAATTTTTATTCTGTCCTGTTAATTATGAAAATCCAGTTTTAAGTTTAGTAGTTCCAAGTGATGGCAAGTTGTTTCTTTGATGGCAAAATGCATGTGTATATCCTACACTTATGGGGTCTTGTGACAGTGAAGTTAGAGATTTTAAAACAAAATAAAGGAAATGAACAGTTTCAGCATTTTATTAAATAAGCTTTTGATTTGTATTCTGTAAGCTCATTGTTGTATCCAAGAGTTGAAATGCTAGTTTTAATGTACATAAGTGATGTTTTTTTTACATTTCTTTCTATTTTAAATTATTTAACAAGAACTTTTTGGTCATAAATGATAAATACTATTGTTGATATAAAGCTAAAAAGGTGTAGAATTTTTGCTGAAATTTAAACTTTGGTTACATTTCAGCTCATTTAGAAGGTAATCCAAGCAGGCCTACCTAGTTACTTCAGGTTATGTGGATAAACAACAAGTAACTTGGTTTAGTAAACTTCAAGTAAGTTATTGTAACAATATAAAGATGTAACCTCGGATACACACCAACAAGATGTTTTTTCTGTAATTTTTAATGGTATCTTTACATCTGTGGCATCTGAGCTAATCTAAATAGTATGTACTAATTTTAAATAAGACTTTCATTTCTGTATCTTGAAGTTAGATAAAAGCTAATTAGTTTTTGTCTTTCCAGACAGATAAAATTAAATGTGAAATATCTTGTATAGATAAAACATTCAGGTGTCTAACTGTAGGTTTTGTTCCCATAAGATAACACTCTAAAAACAACAAGAATAGAATCTGTTTTTTACTTAAGTCTTATATTAACTTAAGTGACTGCTTTTTAAAATGTTGACATTTATACATATATTTTTAAAGCTCTTGGTAAAGGTTTTTCACAAGTTGGATATATGATGATTAGTGTTAGCCATTATGTTTTGTAGTGTGTTAATTGTGGTGGTTTACTCTAGTTGTCACATGAATGCGTGAAAGAATGAGAGGAGAAAAAATAACAGTTTAGAATGATGTTTGGTAGAAGATGACATGCAAAGTGATAAATGAAATGTTTCCATAGAAACTTAAAATCAAAGATCTCATTAATTTAGAAAATTATTATAATACACATTGAATCTCATTTGATTGTACATTGTTTCAGAGATTAGCATCTTTAAAGACAAAGTTTTGCAACTCTTAATAAAAAAACAACAACTTTAGAGCTTTATTTTTTCTGTAATGGTCAATTTGTACTTATTTATATTAACATATTAATGTTAGACATCATCAAATAATTCCTATTACTGATTCATAGTAGTTCTGTATAGCATCATATACAGGATCAGCCATTTTACCAGTAAAAAAAAAGAACTGGTCAATTGATAGGTTAAATACTTATTTTTTTTATCTTAACTGCATTTATTTTACCCAATTTATTGTAAAAAATTTAAATTACATGAAAATAAAGAACCAGTTTATGGATTGCTTCCAGCTTTCCAACAACAAGGTCAAGTTGTATTGTAAATAGATAATAATACCAATCATTATACCAAATAACTATTTTTTTAATAACATTCATCATTATGAAGTTATATTGCAAGTTTTAAAAAAAATCATAGTGGTTGTTTGCATAAAATTGAATGATATTATAATATGCCATCACACACTTATAAAGGTTTTAGTGGATGAAGAATGGAGATCCAATAAACTTATGCATTATATATATATGTGTGTGTGTGTGTATCGCAGTACCATTATTGGTCCTGGTTGTCAACTTATTGTCATAACAGATAATGTTTGTGGTTGTATTGTATCTCATCTATCAGACAATATCCAAATGTTGATATCAATCTAGTCAGCCATCATGGAAAATCATTAAAAAAATCTTCAGTCAAATAAGGGTACGAAGCTGAGTGCTTGCACCCACAACATCTCAGGTTCTACTGCCTTTCACTGTCTATAGCCAGTTGTGGGAAGGTAGTTACCCTTAAATTTCTTAAAGTAGAAATGAATTGAAACAAAGCCACCCTAATATTTCTACTAATTAAACTCCCAACCACCACTTTTAAAAAAATATATCAAATAGAACTATAAAATATTAAATGGAACTATTAACCCTACCTTAAAATTTCTAATATAATTCTAACTCCCAACCTTATTCATATTATGTTATTTGTAATAATATCAACAACTTGTTATTAGGACTGCAAACATATTTTAAATGATGTATCAGTAATAATAATGATGTTTGAATAAGGATTTTACTCTGGTATATAATATCTTATACTAGTGAAGTATGATTTGTAGATTGGCTGTTTGTGTGACTTTACAATAAAACTGATATTAATTTTTGTGGTTGAGAAGCTATTACATTCTTTTTACTAGAAACCCATACAGGTCTAGTAAAGGAAGACTTCTTAGTTCTTGTCTGTGTTGAAGGAATATACTAGGTAAACATTTGTTTATTGTAAAAGTAATATTTTAATTTAGTTTAATTTACATATTGTTTGTCACATACGTTAATATTTTAACACATAAGCAAACCATTGTATTCTTCCCAGAAATGCAGATCCACTTGTCATGGTTCCGAAAGCAAGAAATGAAATAAAATGTTCTTCATTGTGTCATTGAAATTTTGTGTTCTCCAGTATCAGTGGACAGAATATTTTTTATTGTTGTAGTAAGAGAATTACTAGGATGTTTCTCAGGTTAATTAAAAAGTATATATATGTATGCACTTCTTTCTTTTCAAGATGTATTAATAATTATTTAAGTTAATTGATTCAATCATACTTTGTGAGATCAAGCTTTAAAAAAACCATTTTCATAAATATGTCATTTCTATAATTAGTTTCATTGACCATCTTTGTTTTTATAGTTAGACATAAGATGTGGATGGTAATTGCAATTTTAGTCAATATTTAAAAACTATGTTTTGCTTTTTTTTTGGATTTTCTATCTTTAAGTGTTAAGATAACCGCTGGAAATTTTATTTGTAATTTCTACTTGAATGCAAAATGTTTGAAAATTTTATATGTTCCATTGAAAGTTTAGGTGTTTTATCTCTTAAAAAACACTGTGGTTTGCATTTATTTTGTAATTTATGTGCTAATGCTTACTACCACTCACTTTTCTGTAGTTATGCTTAAAGACTAATTACAGATACACACACATACACATTTTTAAAGTCAAGAAAAATACACGTTGTCAAAAGGACATCATGCGTTTTTTTGTTCGGAAGAAAGTATTTCCTCTGCATGTTTTCTTCCTTTTTTTATTAAGGTTGAGTATGAATAGGTTTTTTAATAATGTATTTGTATCAGCAAATAAATAAATCTATGTAGGCATTCAGGTAAGTGTATGGTGATTCTGTATGTATAATGGAATTACACCTGTTTGTCCTCTACCAAGATTTCTAGTTGCTATAATAAACTGGTCCCCATTTTAAAAAGTGACAGTAACTTTGAAATGTTCTACAAATTTGCTAGAAGTCAGTTAGTGGGCTTCCTTATTACTAACTAGCATTTTGATACACTGCAGTGTTTGAATTTAGAAGTATTTTGGGTTACATCAAATAATAATAATTTAGTGTTAAACAAAGAGTCTAAATAATGTATCAATCCTTTGATCTGTTCATAAGATTTGTATACTGTATAATAGGTGGTAAAAGTTATGAATAACAAAATGAAGTTCTTTTAATGTTTGACAGAAGTTCACTGTTACTTGACCAGTTCTTGTATAAATAGAAAAAAAACGTTTTTCTTTGAAATTGTAACTGGTATTGTCTTGATGATTGTGTCATATAAAATTTCTGAATATTGTATTTCACTGGATATATTTCTTCTAATCACAAATAAAGCATTCCTTTTGCTAATTGGTTTGGATACATTGTTTAAACTTTTTTTCTCAACAAACCTGTAATTTTTAATAATTGGAATTTGTTAGAAACAAGATTCACCACTTTAATAGAAAAAAAAATATTAATTTTCAGCTTCTAATTGTTAGAAAGAAACTTCACCAGTTTCTAAATACCAAAATATATTGAATTTGAACACATAATGAAATTGTTTCACTTGCTATAAAATTAAATTCAACCTTGTGAGAATAGTTATTTATGATGTAGTCCCTCAAATAAAGAACCTCTTATTCAATAACATTGGTTTTGAAATAAAACTGGATCAAAATTGAATTGGAAAAAGAGAGAATATTATAGATGTTGTAGTTCAATGACCATTAAGACTGCTATCATTTGACCAAGCACTTCTTTTTTTTATATCTCTCTTGCTCTCTAACCAGATTTTTTACCATTGCATAGATGTATTTTACCAGTTGTCTAGTAGTTTTTGTTATTACAGAACACAGGTACATGAGTATCTACAACATTTTGCATGCAAAGCAAAAGTTCAACTGGATAGTTTAAAACACCCCAGTGGCTGGAGCTTTTGCATGCAGCTCACAGTTTGGCTTGATATTGAACTATACCTTAGTGGCTGGAGCTGTTGTACACATTGAGGTGCAACCAGTGGCTAGAGTTGTTTGATTGGATAGTGAGGCATGCCCCTGTGGCTGGAGTTGTATATAAAGCAGTGTTTGACTGGATAGTTTGGGCATATCTAGTGGCTGGAGCTTTTGCATGCAGCTCACAGTTTGGCTTGATATTGAAGTATACCTTAGTGGCTGGAGCTGTTGTACACATTGAGGTGCAACCAGTGGCTAGAGTTGTTTGATTGGATAGTGAGGCATGCCCCTGTGGCTGGAGTTGTATATAAAGCAGCGTTTGACTGGATACTTTGGGCATATCTAGTGGCTGGAGATTTTGCATAAACATCACAGTTTGACTGGATAGTGAGACATATGCCAGTGGCTGGAGCTGTTCAAAGCAGAGCTTGACTGAATAGTGAGACATATGCCAGTGGCTGGAGCTTTACAAAGCAGAGCTTGACTGAATAGTGAGACACATGCCAGTGACTGGAGCTGTACAAAGTAGAGCTTGACTGAATAGTGAGACATATGCCAGTGGCTGGAGCTGTACAAAGTAGAGCTTGACTGAATAGTGAGACACATGCCAGTGGCTGGAGCTGTACAAAGCAGAGCTTGACTGGATAGTGAGACACATGCCAGTGGCTGAAGTTGTACAAAGTAGAGCTTGACTGAATAGTGAGACACATGCCAGTGGCTGGAGCTGTACAGAGCAGAGCTTAACTGGATAGTGAGACACATGCCAGTAGCTGGAGCTGTACAAAGCAGAGTTTGACTGGATAATGAAGCATACTTCTGTAGCTGATACTGTATATGTATTTAGACCACCTACTGATCAGGTCATCAGTCTGCCAGGTTTTACACAGGGCATAGAATGATCACTTATATTTTTGGAAAAATATATGGTACTTTTATACCTGAGCTAAAAAATTAAGAGGTGTTCAGTGATAGGCAGAGTAGTGATTGTCTAGCTCATTTGAAGTTTAATTGTGTTGACTAATCTTCATAGAAAAAGTAAATACTTATCAAATAAACTACTTACTTTTGTTTCTTAAATTATACCATATGTTGTTTCCTCTGTTTTATCCAGTAATACAACTACTGCTAATAAATAGAAAATGTACCAGTTATATTGATACAAAAGCAGCTTTAATTTATTTTCCTTGTATGTTTCCTTTAAGCCCAGTGTTAATGTGTAGCAAAGTTCAGCATGATGGATTGGGGATTAAAAGTAATGAAAAATGTATTAAGTGATATGCTCAACCTACTCATAACAACACACTTAGCTTCACAAACTGTAATGTCACAGTAAACCTATTCAACAACAATTCTAACTTCTGCAGTAGGTTTCCATTGGACTTGTACTAAAATTATGAATACTTGTTTCGTTGTTAAGACCGTACGTAATAATCAAAAATTGGTGGACATTTTAGACTTTTGTAGTTTGAGACCTCTGTGGCTAATCTTTATCTTGCTTTTTGATTATATATTCATTGAATATGTCATCCTTTGATAGCAATATGCAACATTGCATAGTATGCCTTGTATCCTAAAGATAAATTGCTTGAAAATAGTAATCATTTTATTACTGCTTTACTTTTCTAAAAACTGTTGATTCAAGAGATCTTGATGAATGAATAATGGTAAAAATGAGAGAAGGAACAATTGTAGATTAGTTTCATAGCATACACAGACATCACTTTAATGAAAAAATAAATTAGTCTTAAGTGATTCCAAAATCTTTGAGATTTTAGAAAACTAAAGTTTGCTTTAAATGTGTAAAAATTTGGGAGAGGTAAACAAAAGTCTAGTTAAATCCTGCAATACTTCATGAAAAGTTATTTTTGTGAATTTTTGCTGAAATAAGACAACACAGGAAGTTAATCTTGTAGAAACGACATGTCACATGAAACATTTGAGTACAAAATTTTGATTTCAGTATGGAAGGTTACAGGGCACAAGGAAAGTTTATCTTTTAGGAATATGGTAAAGAACCTCCTTCAGTGTAACATATTTTCCAGAAAGTTAATATTTAATAAAAATTAAACATTTTGTATTTAACTCCATCATAGAAATACTTCCATTTATAAGTGATCAAAATGTACAGTAGAAAGCCTGGAAGATGGTATGAAAAAGCAAGAAGAAGACTGGTTAATGATTCTAAAAATTAGTACTAAAGTACAGAAAAAGAAGTTAATATGAAGAGCACTGTGATTCAGTTTTTAACACCACTAAGCAGCAGAAGTTTCTACAATCCTCAAAAACTGTGATGGAGTAACACAAATAGCACAATAATGAAAAAAATAAACCACATTATTAAGTCTCAAAAGTGTTTGGAATGTTCTTTTTAAAAGTGTATGAACTGACAATAAAAAATTTTCAATATAGTATTTTTATGAATTAAACAGAAGGTAGGAACACTCACCAGCAGAATTTTATATAAAATTTAAAACTTTTACTGTCCTCCTAATTATTTCTGTGATGAAAAGAAGATTAATAAAAACAATAATGTGAATGTATGAAAAATGCAACTTCACAGATTTTCATAAACACAGTAACTATCACATATTGAAATATGAAAATTTCAAACATCTTGAGTGTTTCAGTTAAATGAAAGAAAATAGTCATAATAATTATTTCAAAATATGAGTTTGTGAGTTGATTCACCAAATTTGAATTTTTTAAATATGATAAACAGGGTTGTATACATGTAGCTAAAAATTAATACCAGTTTTTTT
The DNA here is from genome assembly GCF_000517525.1 of Limulus polyphemus. NCBI lineage: Eukaryota > Metazoa > Arthropoda > Merostomata > Xiphosura > Limulidae > Limulus > Limulus polyphemus. The sequence goes on from NW_013666952.1 coordinate 241,701, forward strand.
AATATCACTTACTTTTAACAAAACTATTTGATACATTTATGATCTCTAGTTGCATTGACCTACTCATAACTTCTGTTTTTAACACCCAGTCTGTGAGTTAACAAGACTTAATTTAGGGGATTGTGTGGACTACGGAAGGGTGTCACAATTTCATATATTTAAGTTAGAACCCCCAAAAACATTTTCTCTGATAAAGGTCTTGATTTTTTAACCTGAAAAAAAAATTACTGCTAATAAAAGAACTCAATAGCATTGGCCCATGAGGATGTGGAGTTTAGTGAGTTGGCTGGACTATGTTCCTTTTGCTCAAAATAGCAGGAGTTTTCATGTTCAGCTTAAAAAAAAAATTTTGATGAAAGATGTGAACTTTCTTTACAAATTGGAAGATTCTAACTATTAATTTAAATGTTATAATTGTTAGTTGTTTTGTTTTTAATGCAATACATTTACACTAACTTGTATACCTAACATGTTTCATCTGTGTAATTAAGAGTAACTCAAGCCCTAGAAAGCGGATGCTTATGGCAGAGGAACAAATGCATGCCAGACATCGAATGTCCTGGATTCTAGGCTTGCCTGGGAATTATATACATTATACCATGATAAATTAAAGAAAAATAAGGATTGATAAGTTGTCGTTGTATTGTGCACAAAACAGTTGAACCAAAGTTAGAATCATGTGATACAGTATCGCTAGTAAAATACGTCCTTTACTCCCGAAGAAGAACGGACCGCTATCGAATGTGTTAGTGATTATTCATTGGGTTTTTGATATGATCGGCATAATATGCAAGAAAACTTAACAAAAGTGTTAAAACGGTAAAAAGAAAACTACAAAAAAAGTTGTAGGAGACTTTCGAAAACGATTAAAAATGAGAAAGATTTATTAATCTCTTCAGTTTAAGAGCAGAAGTAAAAAAATAAAATAGAGTTTGCTGAGAGCATAAGCTTTCTTTAACACGTTTGTTTCACTGAAAGTTTCCAGCTTTCACCCTAAAGTGTCAAAGAGTTTATACTGTTACGTCTCCGTTTGTTAATTGATTTTCCGTAACTTCGTTCCGACGAAACTTAAGCGACACAAGTCTTTACTTAATAAAACTGGTTTATTCTTTCCGAATATAACTCTGCGATACACTTAATCTCAATACTCGCGCTAAAACAAATACTATAACGAACGACCGTTAACTTCAACAATACCCCGTGACTGCAGTTCAATTACTCACTGTCTATGCACACATTACAATCCCCTCTCTTATATACCCGCCTACCCTAGCTAGTAAGTACTAGAGCATTCATGAAAAAACAAGATAGTTCTAGAAAATAGAGGGCGCCACACCAGTCACGTGACCTCGATGACGCAACAATACTATACAGCAGTCTCTAGACAAATAACTTAGATTTCACAAACTATTGATTTTTCTAATCCAACATCTTCCGAGTTTTATATGTATTAGCAGTTTCCTCCTGACATATCAAAAGTATGTAAATTTTGTATGTTTATGTTTCATCTCAGGCCTAAAGTTAATGGTTTCTTGTAGTTAACTTGCCTAATTAAAAAATTTTTAGGGGAAAATGGTCTAAAAACAACTGACTAACGCACAAAATTCATAGCAAAAACCAGACATTTCCATAGTGACGGTCGCCTTCGTTGTTTCTGTTTGTTTTGTACGAAATGATTATGTAAGGCTGATGTTAAATTTCTGTTTAGGTTAATTACAGCAAATTTTAAATGTTTCATTTTGCGTATTAAAGGGTGATTGATATAAGTTAACGACCATGTGCGTTTTAAAGCAGTTATTCTTTGAATAATATTACAATATTAATATTTAAAACTTTTTAATTTGCAGCTATCATAAAAAAAAATAACTTAAGAACTGTGTTCAGTAACACTAGTAACTGTTTGGTATTTGAAACACATCTACACCAGAGAAAGTGACAGTCACTAATAACAAGTGCATGAATGACCTACTTCCAGGACCACCTGTTGTTTGTTACATGCGCAAAGCACAAGTCGTTATCGCCTGCGCTACTACGATAGACTTTAGGTTTGAATTGAATTTCGCTATGCATAGTGATAATAGTAAAGAGCAGGAAAAACAACAACGACATAAAAGATGGAATATTTGTATATTTCTAAAGTTTCACTATTATATTTAGCAGATTAATCCAAAAGTTTGAAGTTTCACCTTCTCATTAAAACTTACTAGTCAAGCAGGAAAAACATGTATGGTGTTTTGTGTTGTGTTTTACTCACCAGAGAGAACCTATGTTGTTCAACTGATGAGGGGTGAATTTCCCTGAAGTCGGTAAACTTCAGTGACAACTGGTGAATGGAATATAAAAAAAACGATTTATATGGTAAAAAACAACAAAACGATCATTACATTCAGAGAGATATTTATTTCATTCTTCTGACGCGTCTTGCTACTTACACAGCTCACGCACGATACGCAACAAACTATAAAGTTTTACAAGTGGGTTATAGTCCAAAGAAGAGAATGGAACGAGGCCACGTGAATAATATTGTTTATATTTAAACAAAATAACATTTACAGCAACATTAATGTCTAACGGTACGAGTGTAGGTGTGCAGCCTAAAATTATAGTGAAAATCATTTGAACATTAACGTAAAAATAACTCTGAAGATAAAATAAACATAAAAAAATGTATATAATTAATAGAAGAAAAAAGAACAAAAACAAGGATGAATTTGCGGCATAAATTTCGAAATATGTAAGGCTTCTTTTTATATTTGCTGGCAAGAAATCCACTAGCTGTTACAAAGATTTCTGTCTGCTGTGGCACTGCCACCTATTTTGAGGTGATTCAAGGTATTTTGCGAAGCATTTCTTTTTCTTACAGGTTTTATCTGAAATATATGCAAAACGTATTAACTGTCAACAAAAAAATTTAAGTAACTTTTCTTTCTATTTCTTTATGTCATAAACTGTCAAAGACCCAACACTGTATAATTCACATAAACTTCTCACAGACACGCCACTGTCAAGTTTTTTCAAGAGTTCAACCTTTTCTGCTATAGACAATGTTCGGTGTTTGCGCTTTACATCACAAGAAGCACTTCTATTATTCATTGAAGCCATGATTGGGGCTAAAAATGACCTTCTTACAATAATAAATGTTAAAAATCAAACAGGAAAAGCTTGCCTGTGTTTACAGCTGACTCCAGTTTGTTGATACTGCAAACAGCGCCACCAAATCGTAGCGGCCAGCCAACTTAAAGAAAACGGGGTTTTCTTTAAGTTTTAATCAAAGAAAATATTGGAAAGAAAACTTTCAAACAAGACTAAAGTATTTACCTAATAGCGCGTATCTTGCTTTACTGTATTTGAAATTGTTCTAGCCGAAATTAGTGCCAGATTACTGATTGTACCAGATTACTGATTGCCGGACTAGTGATGGTCAACCTGTATTTTTGAATTTTGCACAAGGCTACATGAGGGCAATCTGGGCTGGCCATCCTTAATTTAGCAGTTACACTAGAGGGAAGGCAGCTAGTCATCACCACCTACTGCCAACTCTTGGGCTACTCTTTTACCAATGAATAGTAGAATTGTCCATCACATTATAATGCCCCCATGGCTGAAAGAGTGAGCATATTTGGTGGGATGGGAATTTGAACCCACAGATTGTGAGCCCAGTGCCCTAACCACCTGGCCTGGCCAGGCCCTTTTTCTTGGCTTTCTGGATTTTTAAATTTCCATTATAATTGCAAATGCAATTACTATAAAACCCTTGAAAAAACTTTAGCAGCATGCTCTGTACTATTTTTCTTTTTTTGAAATGTTGCATCACCAGCTTTCAAAGTTTGTTTGTTGTAAAGCTAAAAACTTTGTGAGTTGTTTGTGCTGTGTCTCACCCATAGGTCAAATCTCCAATCTTAACATATAAACCCTCAAGCTTACTGCTAAGCTAACAGGGACAGTTACTTAAGGAGACATATGCCAAATAATGATTATGTGCTTGTAAACATGGCTCTTGTATAAGTTTTATAGGCCTAAATTCATGTGAATTATCAACTTCAAGTGAATTTCCAATTTTAGCTGTAAAGGGTTTTCTCAGATTACTTTTAGTAGCAAGATGTTTAGCTGCCTTAACTACCTTCAGTGTGTGAATGGTAGCTCATGAATGAGTAGCCTGTTTATCCCAGCTGAAATTGCACCTTCTCTTGCTATGCACAGATTTTGACACTAAAAATGTCTCTTTCATTGAAAAGATGAAATTCTGTGGCTTGCATGCTATCATGATTATTGGTTAGACAAACGTTGCATTACAAAACCTTGTAATGTAACCTCCCAGAGAAGTTCAATTTTATATGACATATACATATGCAAATCACTTCATTTACATTAGGACTGCAACAAGATAGTTAGAGATTTTAATTTGTACTATCAAAGGCTAAGGTTATTAGATATGCAAATGTTTACCAACTAGCTCATGAACAACTCTTCATATGCAATACATGATACTTCATTTTCTAATAAAATAAGAAGCATACTAAATTGCACACAAAAATCAGGTCAATATTTATGACCAACTGAAAACTGTAATTTCAAGCAATATCAACTCTCATTAGTCCAGTTAAGTTAATAAAATGAGATAGTATCCAAATGAACTATATATACTTTTAGATGGTGAAAATGTATTATGCAGGATCATGTTCATGAGATTCTGTGGATCACTTAAACAGTATTAAACATTCAATCACTATACAACTTATGCTTACCAATGAAATATCTTCTGGATCTTTCTCATCTTCCAACCCAAAATAACAACAGCTCATTTTCTTCCCATCTCCTGTATTCTCTTCTTCAAGCAACCCTGTAGTGATACAGAAACCACAGGAGTTACAGTTATCATCATCACTGAAATGGAAGGTTTGCCTTTCCATACATCTTCTACTATAATAAGTTTGTACAACAGGCAGTTAGTATGGTAAGGGCAGGACCAAGCAGCAAACAAGGATGTGGTAGAATACTTTGCTAAGATGGAAGAAAATCAATAAAATCTACCATAAAACTAGACAAGAAAATAATAATGAGAAATTATTGAATTAAACTCATGCAAATTGTCTCCTAAGGATCCAAAGCTATAAAAAGGCAGCAAATATTTTGTCAGAGCTTGCTTGAATGAAATAGTTTTTACACATCTTACAGAAAGTATAAAACTTAGAAAACATATCAAGAAGTAGATCTGTAGCAAACAAAAATCTCTTCTCCACATCTACTGTACAGTGACTACTAATCATAACACATTAAGGATGCTCAGTTTGAATTATGCATTGCATTTTCTAAAACTTTAGCTGAAATTTTTAGTTACAGGCAGTGCTCAAATTGAAGGGGAACAGAAAGGAATACCACTTCCCTTGTTAACAGAAAAAACAAAACAAACTGTCATATGCCTGATTGTGAGAACATACATATGTAAGTAGATTTCAGTAAGTAGATTTTTACAACTTGAGTGCTGTTTACAGGTACATAAAAACTACTTATATCACATATCATATAGCAGGGCTTAAACAAACTAACTTATTTTTAGGTGCTTATCAATCACCTAAATCAAATTTTTTTCAAATCAGAAGCATTTATGGTCAATCTGTATTTCATGTTTCTAATTTACAAATCAAATATGAAGTTTGGGGATTAATATATTAGGTTTACTAACAAAACTAATTTTGTATCATACCAGGAAAAGCTCTGAAACATCAATTGTTTCAATTTAGTGATCTACGTTTAACACAAAATATAAATTTCTATTGGCATGTTCAACTCTAAAATGCAGTATTCACAGGGCAATGCTTGTTTTATCTGATGAGGCATACTTCAAATATACATTAATACAGTCCAGTCACTTCAACTCTCCATTTTTATAAAACAAACATGTTACAAATGAAAGGTCATGTTTGATCTTTGTTAGCTCACTTTTATACATAACCACTCTACTACTCAAACTAAGATGGTGATCATCTAGGAAAGAGCTATAATACTATTGTCAACATAAGTTAATTTTCTTGTCAAATACTGTAGTTATACTGAATAATGCTTTCTAACAGCCACATTATCTATGTACTGTTTATTGCCATCTTCAACAATAAATTTGCATTATTTTCTTAAAGTTGCAGTGTATTATAAAAACCTGCTATAAATATCTCAAAGATAATTATTAAACAAAAAACACAGTCATCTAATTATACGCATGTGTGTTATTTTGTGTGTGTGTGTGTATATATATATATACAAATGGTTATTAATATGTACACTTTTAATTTTTACAATTATATTTATCTCTTTCTCACGCATCTTTACTATTATGCTCAGAATTACTGGGTAAACTCAACACTGTAAAACTTTTTATTTTTCAAAAATTTATTTCTTTATTTTTCATTAAGTACACAAAGTACTAAAAATGTAACGACAGAAATTATGAGGAATATTACCTTTCAATAACAGGTAAAAATATATCTTTAGTTATACACATTCATGTAATTCTTCTAAATTTTTCATGCAGTTGTTCTGCATGTAGTTATAACATTTTAATTAAACCAAATGTTAGAAGGTCATAAACATGTACTAACTTTTATTCAAGTAAATAATACATATGCCAATGGCAGGAAACTGACATCATTCTGGCCCTATATCTGTTCCACTCGGGAGGGATGAGCCCACCTTGGAATAATCAGTGATGTATGCATTGGGTTCTTGTATACTTTACTTTTAATATTTTTGTGTGAATATTGGTAGTAGGTCATAATTCTTTTATCCGTTTCTTGTGTGGACTTCAAAACAAAATAATACTCTTAACCTCTTAACCTTTTATTTGCATTGAGAAGGTTCTGTACTTGAATCCTGGTAGATCCTTCCTACTGAAAACATGGTCTCCAAGATAAGGTAATTACTGTTTCTCACCTACTGTGTTACCTGTTCGAACAAACCTAGATTCTTATTCAGAGGACTGCTTTTTTATATTCTGTCAGAACTATTTGTTGTTATCTCACATGCATTGAATCATTCATGGGGTCTCAAAAAAGGTTGTTAATACCTTATGGTGAGGCATGCTCTTCAAATTTTTATCTAACAACATTATCAGTTGCATTGTCTTATTTTTCATGATGTCCCCAATCATCTAAGTGTGCTTTTCGTCATGTATCTTTCTACCAAATTCAACATTTGAAAATGTCTTTAACATCCAAAACACAGTACCCATTGGATGGCATTTTGCAGGCCATTATGTAGACAAATACAAATACATTTTACACTTTTACTTATATCATATTGTTGTCTCTTCAGCTTCTTCAGGATTCTGTTTGCCCTTGTTATGACACTCCAAACCAGTTAGAATCCTTAACAAGTGAGTTCAGTTACAATCCTAAAAAAACAATCACAGTCTCTCTTTCATAACACGAGATTCTGTATTTGGGTGGTTTCATTCAGACAAGACTTATTATGTTTTCTTTTACATCTGCAAATGTCCTAGACACTATTCTACCCTTTGTGCTTGGACTATGTGAGAAGGTGATGCTCTCTGGAAGTGTACAAAAGATCCCATCAGGTAACATTCCCACCTTTGTGCACATGTCCTTACGTAGCATTCAGCTATTCAAGCCATGATGACAATTTTTGAATTGATGTCTCATAACTCCAACCTACATGGGGTACACCACACAACTTCATTTTTATGTTCTCTTACTTCCTTACGCTGTCTTCCTATTGCACTTTCCTCGAGTTGTTGAAGTCATCTTCAGAACCACTTGATGACTAGACAATTATTTATATACAGAGACATCTCAAAAGTAAATAGACACCATGATTTTTTTCAATAGTCATTTATCTCACATTATCAACTTGACAAAAATGTTTACAAATGTGCATCAGTACTTAGTTGATTTGCCATTAGCATTTTTCATTGCTTTGACTCATTCTGGCATGGAATCGATGAGTTCTGCAATTTTCTCCTGTAGGATCTTGATTCAGGCTATACGCAAAACATCAAGTAGCTCTCCACGGGATGCTGGTTTTCTTGAACTTCTTCTCACTGCTCGAGCATGTATGGCCCAGACATGCTCAATGGAGTTCATATCAGGTGACTGACTTGGCCATGGGAGCCGTTGGATGCCTTTCTTAATTAAATGA
>NW_013666952.1:249858-252144 GCF_000517525.1 Limulus polyphemus
AATTAAATGACTATTAAATAAACATCATGGTGTCTATTTACTTTTGAGATGTCTCTGTACAAAAGGTCCACAAACTTACAAGCAATACGAAGTCTTTTTTCTACTCTGGAACTTCCTTGATGTCTAATCAAGGGTTCACAATGAGCAAGTTAATTTTGAGTTGACACTGGTACGATTCACTTAATAGGGAGCTAGCTAGCTAGCTCTGTATTCTTCACCAATTTTTTTCCACTGATGAAGTTAGGTAATATTTTCATAAAAGTACTAATATCCAATGTGAATCCACTGAAGTAAAATGGTTTGTAATGTTTGAAACTTATAAATGATCCTGGTCAAATATATTAAATTTCCCAATTAATAAATATTATAACAATCACAGTTATAGTTTCCGAAGTTTATAGCACACCACTATAGCATAATAAATACTGTTTTTTGGTGCATCGCGTTGGTTATATTTATAGGCGTGTGGAGGACTTCTCAAAAATTCAGATTACATTATAATACAAAGCTACACTAGTTTTTATGTACACACACATATATTGTTGATTCTTACACTCGAGAATCTTCTATAACTTTAGAGAATAGGCAGGAATTTCACAATACATACTTAACAGTATACGTTATGTACATTTCTAAATATAGATTTAATTTAAACAAACATCGATATTAAAATAAATGTATAATAATAAATCCATCATGTGTTAAGAAAAACAACCTCTTGAATCAATTCTTCCAGATGAATTCAGGCCAATACATATCACTCTAGTTTTGGATTCTGCTCAGTCTCTGCATGTTCTCATTACTCAGTATTGTTATGGTTTTACCTTTCCTATCCTAGTACTCATCATCTGGTGAACCAGTTGTATATTATTGTGACACTCTTTGAATTGTTCCTTCATCTTAATGTGGATATTGTAGCTTACAGTATTCCCAAAGTAAATCTATATGATTTGTATTTTACATCATTCAAACTGAAATGAACTTCAAGCAGGTACTTACTTACCTCTAAAATATATTCTCACCCACATTCCCATAACTGGAAGGAATGTTTTATAACATCACAAGTATAAACAATTACATATGGTTTATGGAGTGAAAGCAGAGCTCATGTAGTTTTCCTGGTACTTGCATAATACATCATACCGAAAGTGAGAAAGTGCATTAAGGCCATTCATAATCAAAACTCATGTGGCTGTTAATAGTGCAAGAGTAACTCAACTAAAAAAAGAATTACAGTATTTCAGAAATTGCTTGAAATTTATTTTACTTCTGAAAACTTAAAATTTAATTGACATTAGTAGAAATGGATTTAAATAACAAAAGTGAGCACAACACTGAACAGATTTTAACTTCTTTTAATACGTAACATAAATTTAAGTTACATCAGTGATTATAAATAAACAGATTAATTAAGACATGGGTGTAAATTTAATGAAGTGACCAAACAACTTAAAAATCTACTTGGCACTTTTCACTCACAAGAACCTAAAATATATCTCTTGTAATGGTCAGTGAACACAGAAAAATGCAAGAAATGACAAAAGAATGTTTTAATTAGCCATTTAGGAATCAAATTAATTATATTTTCCTCAGTCTTGTGCCTCTTCCATTAATTGATTAATAGCTATAGAAATAGGCACATATAATAAAGATAAATAGATTAGATATTTTTTTTCACTGGTGAGCACAGAAAGGTTGAACTGAACAGTTGCAATTAATGTTAATGAATACAAATCAGTTTATAGCAGATATCAACGAGTTAAAATAGAATGAAAGTATGCTAATGAGTGCATTTATCTGAAATTATTGAGTAGAAAAGCTTTAACTTTAATTAGTGAGTAAAAATATATGTTTAATTGATCACTAAATTTAGGTTTCATAAATTTCATAAAATTTCAGAGACAAAAAGGAGCTTATTAGCCCATCAAGTATGTCCCTTCCAACTCCCAACTAAAACCACCCCTTACTACTTATGTGTTCATCCAATCTTTTCTTGAACTCAGTTAAATTTTCTGTCTCTACCACCCTTAAAGGCAGCTCATTCCAAAAGCCAACCACCCTGTTTGAAAAGAAATACTATCTAAACTGCAGATGACTCCTACACTGCCAAATTTTGAATTTATGACTCCTTGTCCTATTGTTTTCACTGCTAAGCACAAAAAAGTTTGATGGATCTATATTATCAATCTTAAACACCTCAATCAAATCTCTTGTGAACCTTCTCCTCTCCAGAGAAAACAAGTTGAGAGATTTATTCTCTCCTTGTAGGACAGTCCCACCATCCCA
>NW_013666952.1:252736-275206 GCF_000517525.1 Limulus polyphemus
AACAAGCTCTCTTGATTTCCTATAGTACTCCAAGTCTTTATTATTTCCAATAAGTTTAAATTTCTTGAATTCATTATGTTTATCCCTAATATGATCTCTTAAGCCTTTACTAAACCATACTGGCTTATTACCCTCTGTTGCCCTTTTTTTTTTCTGTAGAGAATATATATATATGTTCTGTTTGCACAACAATTTTTCCCTAAATGCTTCCCACATCTGTTCAAGATCCCCTCCCAACTCTTTAGTCTAATCTACAGAAGCCAGATCAAGTTTCATTTCATCAAAATTGGCTTCCCTGTAACTTGGAATGAAGGACTATTCTTCTTCTGTTCTTCTATTCTACTACATGTAGTAACATCCCACACCTAATAGTGCAATGGTTGCTTATACTTAAATGCTCACCAACCACAACTCTGTCTATCATATTCATATCGGATGCTAATATTAAGTCTAATATTGCTTCCTCTCTTGTAAGTTCCATCACCAGTTGGTGTATAAAAGTATCCTGAACAACTTCCTAATACCTATCCCCCTCAATGTCAAACTCAAAATTTTCCAAATCAATACCCCTGAAATTAAGATCTCCCATAATAACATCTTTTTGAGCTGCCATTCTGATTTCATTATACAATTTCTCATTAACTTCTACATTCTGATCTGGTGGTTTATAACAAATCCTAATTACAAGACTTTTCCCTTTATATCCACTAACACTAACCCAAACTGACTCAACCTCAGAGCTATTTTCTTTAATATGCTCTAACTCAACAGGATGGACGAAGACAAGAGCTAGGGAAAAGGTGAGGTGTCTAATTTGATGAGAAGACACCCAGAACAAATTCCAGGAGGAAGAAGTCAATCGGATAAAAAGTCGGATCCAATTGGTAAGTGTTGAAGATGAAAGGTCACAAAGGGAGGAAGACTGCCAGGGGATAAAAAGTCTGGAACAGGTACCACAGAAAGAAGCCATACGGGCAATATAACAATGAAGAGCCCTGACTGGACACAGATGCCGATCTGGATTCGGTGGAGGGTAAAGATGAGAAATAGAAGGAAGGGAAATAGGTGAAAAGGAGGAGCTACCCTCCTGAGCTGCTGAGGTCTTTGGGAGGAAAGAGTGATTTGGATAAAGGAAATAGGTAGGGTGATAAAATGTATGTGAAATGTCAATGGCAAACAAATCCGACCGTCAATGTCCACAGGCTAAGAGGAGAAGAAAATATGTTTTGATGGAAAGATGAAACATGGAACATGAGGAAAGTGGTTCAAATGAAGATACAGTGAGGGAATGGAGTAACATTCCAATCCAGAAGGGTAGGTCACCTGAGAGGATGATGCAACCAGAAGGAACGTAGTAGCATGGTTAGGACAGGTGAAGTAAAAACTCTATGGCATTGGGAAAAATGAAAGGTATGGGATAAAGCTGCCTGATAACTTGAGATTGAGGTGACCGATGATCCCTAGTCAAAAAGCCAAGTGAGAAATTCCACCACCTGAGCCACAGTAGGCTGGTCAGTGGGAAATTCCCGAGTTATAGACCAACTGCAGAACACCATCCACTTATGCTAATACCCCTCCATAGAAGGACATATGGAACCAGCTAAAAAGAAAGTGACTCAACAGGACAAACCAGATCTCCTTGCCAAGGACTGGGTAAAAGCCAAGTGTGAAGATGCAGGATGTGAAGGGCAAGATGTAGGACCAGCGACCAAGGTTGACAAAAGAGGTAGGGAGACGATGGAAGAGGTACAGGAGGGAAGAATAGCAAGTGCAGTAATCATGGAAACCATGGCTGAGCTGGCCAATAAGGAGCAATCAGAAGAACCCAACAAGGAATGGTATGGATGAGAGAGAGTAACCTGATAAGAGAATAAACATAAAGATATGTGTGGGACCAATCTTGGCTGAAGGTATCAACTGCCAGCGCCTCAGGATGAGGAACCAGCAACCAAAAGAGAGGTAACTGGTGATTTAGGCTCATAGCAAAGGCATCCACATTGGAAGAACCCCCACCAATTGCAAAGCTCCCTGAAAACAAGGAAATCTAAGGACCATTCTGTCATATATATCTGGTCGGGGTGGGAAAATAAGATTGAAAGCACTGGTACATGACACACAATGAAATTAATGTGTTGCATGTGGGCCCAGTATAAGAGATCCAACATCCAAAAACATAGATCTCTCGACTGGGTGATTGATATGTGCCACTACCATGGAATTGTCTGAATGAACCATCACCAGACTATGTTTGGTGAGAAGAAGGAAGTGATTCAACACCCAACATACAGCTAGAAGTGTGAGAACATTGATATGTAAAGTGCTTTTGTCAACAGCCCAAAGCTTCCTGATGGTTGACCCATGCACCACAGCCCTGCAGGGATGCATCCATGAAAAGATGTAGATCCAGACATGGAGGAGGAAGTGGTATGCCCACTGAAGTATGTGCCTTATCCAACCACTAAAACAGATTGTCTTGCAGGGTAAAAGGAAGGGTAATGAGAGTAGAAAGAGAATCCCACACATGGTTCCATTGATCGTGAAGAGCCCACTGAAGGGATCTCATATGAGCATGACCGAGAGGGACCAATGATGTCACTGAAGACCACATCCTCAAAAGCAATAGAACCTTGGGAGTAGTAAGTGATTGAACTGAGAGGGCATGGCGAACTAACAATTCCATACAATGATGTCTGAAAGGAGAAGGCTGGGCCCGACTGGTACAAATATTGAAAAGGGGGCCCCAATTGGATGAGATATTGAGTAGGTGTGAGGAAGGACTTCTCCAGTTTGATTAACCAGCCCACTCGAGCAGCCACTAAAAAGAGCTGCTGAGTATGGCTGGCCAACTCCAATTTGGAATGAGCCAGAAGAAGCCAATCATCCATGTAATAATGAAAACTCAACCCCAAAACATGAAAATGTCGAGCAAATGCTCAGACCACCCAAAAGAAAACATAAGGGGCCAAAGCAAGCCCAAATGGTAGTGCTCAAAATTGATAAACCACCCCGAGATGGACAAATTGAAGATAAGGATAAGACCTAGGTGATATAGGTATATAGAGATAAGCATTGGCAACATCCATTTTGGTCATCCATAAACCCAGAGAGAATGCCCACCTCAGGATGAGAAAAGCCTTCATGGTAAACCGAAGCAGGAGAATGAAGTGGTTGATGCGAGATAAATCCCTGGTTGTAATGGGAACAACAAAAATACAGGAATAAAAACCTGTTGAAGTATGGAGAACAGGTTTGATAGCCTGCTGAGATAACAATTCCACAACTGCTTCCAACAGATGCTGACTGGTCACAGGATCCAGAGGAGGAGAAAATGAAACAGGGAAAGGAGACATGGGAAGTGGGGAAAGGAAGGAGATAACTAATCTTTCTGATAAAACCCGAAGAACCCATTGTTCCTTGACAAAGGAATGCCAGTGATGAAGAAAAAATTGGCAAGCTAACCTCCCACCAGACCAGAATCCACTGGATAGTCACCAGTACTGTTGGCAACGTGAGATGCGTCATCTAAGAAAACGAGAAGAGGCACCCCATGAAGAAGAGACAGGTAAAGATTGGGAAGTGGAAGGACAGGAAATGGTAATAGGTGACATTTGGGGCTCTGACTGAAACAAATGTGTGATAATATTGGTAAGGGTGGATTGTTGTTGGATGGATGCCACTCATGGGTCTAGCATTTCCAGGATCATGTCATAAATGTATCGCCACAGAAATGGGGCCATATGTAAATCTTGAAGATGAGTCAATGGTAAACGGACCCAAGCCAAAACTGTATCATGACCTAGAAGGTCCCAACAACAGAGAAACCACATATTCAAAGCCAGAGCCAAAGACAAAAAACAATGTGTGGAGGAAAGAAGGGAAAAGATATCCCCAAAAAACCTCTCAGGATTTCATTGGGGAGCCTCAGAGAGGAGATGTAGAAAAGAAAGATACTGTAAAAGAGATGTAAGGGTAAAACGCATGTAAGAAAACTGGGTATGGGTCTAACTGACAGGTGAATTGGGAGCCACACCCCAAACAGGCAATATGGAGCCTAACAACTGTTGGTCAAAAAGGGACAGTCAGCACAATTATATGAAAGCATGAACGGCTCTGAAGCCATTCATGCGAGGCATTGGCATACCCCATCATTTAATTGCAAGGCAAATTGATCAGCATGAACCTGAATATCAGGTCAGGGAGGAAAAACCAAAAAGGTGTAGTAAGGAAGGATGTGGCTGATAAGAAATAGGATAAAAGGATAAAACATCACATACCTGAGAAACAAAATCCAAAAAGACCGAGTTAGGCATAACTGATTCCTCGGGTAGGGTAAAATCTGGAGGCAGAAATACACAATACAAGTCCTCGTCAGTCTGAAGAGATTCTGCCTGTTTTAGAGGAACCAGGGTGAGGTCTGGATACAAAGGCTGGGTCATGTAACAGTCGATCTCCTGGCAGATAAATCCATCATCAGATCACCTGCATCTGAGGCCTGAGAAAGGATGCTAGTCACTTGTGTGACTCCCAAAGTGGTAACATGAAATTTTTAATTTATTGTGAAGAGTCCACCAAATAGAAAATAATGTAACTGGAACTAACTGATAAATGTTTTTAAAGTGATGAAACTGTCTGAATGAAAACTCAATAAATTAAAGAAAACCACTTCATGAGGAAACTAAAGTCAAACATGAATCAGTAAACAAACAAGAAGCACATCCGAATACAAGCACTGCCAAATGAGAAGTGATAGTTTGGTAGATGAGTATAGAGGGTGTCACATGCATCACGTGAGCATGTTCTTATTGGCTGAGAATTGCCGCATGATGATTTGCCTGAGATGCATGTTGGAATATTATAATTCCAATAGGGAGAGCAGAAGGCTTGTGGCATACATAAAAAAAAAGTTTGCATATAGAGCACAGCACCAAATGGGAATAGCTAATTTTCTGAGAGGAGGTAAATACGATATCAGAATAAATTTATGTTTTATGCTTGTTTTACATGTCTTCCTGTCCATTATATTTCCTATTTTGCTAATATCATATCCCTCACCTCTGTCTAGCCCTAGTTTAAATCTACCACTACAGCTGAGTTAATAGCCCTTGCCTTGTTTAAGTATAAGTCATCCATTCCAAAAAGATGAACTTTCCCATTACAATTATCTCACAAATCCAACCAGCCTATTTGCTCATCCCTACATATTAATCTAAGCCTAGCATTCAATCCTAGTGACCTACTTAGTATCTCATCCCCACAATTTATTCTTAGCAATTAAACTATGACCCCTTTTTATTAAATACCCTTATCAGTGTTTTACATTTATCAACAAGCTCCTCAGATCCATTTTCCTTACATCATTAGCCCCAACATGTACTACGAAAACTCATTGCTACTAGTACCCTTAACTATCTCTCTGGTTTAACCAACATTAGTGGCTATAGAGTTACATTGAACTGACATTAGAGTGAGCAAAAATAGGCATAAGCATGAGTAAAAATCGATTTGATTTCTGATTTCAATAAATTACAAACACTTTTATATATCATTAGAGTGAGTAGAAACAGGTTTAACTGACATTATCATAAATAGGTTTATCTGACATTAAACAGTGCAAATCGTTTTAAGTATCATCAATGAGTAAAAAATAACTTAGGAAGTACAAATATATCAATTTAACTGACATAATAACATTAGTAATTAAAATAAGTTTAAGTTGTATCAATAAAAACAAATATATTTAACTTGCATTATAACCAAAATACATAATAAATACAATAATAAATAACTGTAAGTACATGTCTAACTTACATTCTTCTTGCATTAATAAAAACAAGTAAATTCAAATAGTTTTAACTATCATAAGTGAGAACAAAAAGGACCAGTTTGCTAACCCACTACAAAATAAAATCTTGAACCACCTCTAACAGATGCTGGCATGCTATAGGATCTTGAGGAATAGGAAAGGAAACGGGGCAAGGAGAAATAGGAGGAGGTGAAAAACTAGATAACGAAACCTTCTGACAGAACCCGTATCACCCAGTGATCATCGATGAAGGGATGCCAGCAAGGAAGAAACTCTAACAGTCAAGCTCCCACCAGCCCCAAACCGACAGGGTAGCCACCGGTACTAGTATTGACGAATGTTACGTCATCGAAGAAATCGACAAAGAGAAGTACCCCAATTAGAAGGAACAGGTAAGTGTTGAGAGGATGAAGGACTGGAATAGGTGGCATATGAGGCTCTGACTGAGACAAATGGGCAAAAAAGGTCGTAAGGGTGGACTGTTGATGGACTGATGTAACCTGAGGCTAGATGGTTTCTGGGACTGTACCAAAGATATAACATCTAAGAAAAGGAGCAAGACGTAAGTCCCATAGATATGTTGAGAGTAAATTGACCTGAACCAATACAGCGTCCCTCCAAATAAGGTCCCAACAACAAAGAAATCACGTATGTAATGCCAGAGCTAATGTTGAAGAGAGAAGGTGCAGGGTATCTGCAGAAATCCCCTCATGATTTCTGTGAAGAGCCTCTGAGAGGAGATGTATGGAAGAAAGATACCATAGAAGGTTTGTTAGGGTAAGAAAAAGGTGAGAATATTGAGCATGGGTAAGAATAACATTAGGTTCGGGAGCCGCCCCCCAAATAGGTAACAATGAATCCATTAACTGCTGATCTAAAAATGGATAGTCAGCACAATAGTAAGAAAAGGCATACTGATCAAAAGTTCTTGGGGATTGTGGCATGCTGATCCCCTCAATTAATTGTGAGACAAATTGATTAACATATACCCCAATATCTGGGAAGGGAGAAATACCAAAAATGGTTGAGAAGAGGTTTCATATAAGAAAGAAGGGCAAGGTGAAAAAGAGAGAGGAAGGGGATAAAAATCACAAACCTGAGACACAAAATCTGTGAAGACATAATTAGGCCTAGATAAATCCTCAGGTCGCAAGTGGGAAGGAACAGCAAACTCTGGAGGTAGGAAAAGACGATCAAAATCCTCATCATTTTGAATAATATCTGCTGATTCAGGAAGAGCCTGGATGATATCAGTGGACAAAGATTGACCCATGTAGCATTCAATCTCCTGATGTATGAAAGCAGAAAGATTCACCATCAGGTCGCCCGCACCTGAGGCCTGAGAAACAACACTGGTCGGTGGTGTGATTCCCAAAGTGGACTTTGGAATTCATAACTCAAAATAATGTACACAAATGATTGAGTTTTAAAAAATATGTAGTGACAAAACGAAGTGGTTGCTATTAAATAAAAGTTAATTTAAAGAAAAAAAAACACTTTGGGCAAAAAAAAAAATTTTATTTTGTCATCATACGGGAGCACATAGCACAAAAAAGAAGATGCCTCAACTCATACACTAGCAAACGAAAAGTGAAGGTTCAGTAGAGGAGTATAGAGGGAGTCACATGCATCATGTGAGCATGTCATGCTACTATTGGTTAAGAAATGAAGCATAATGATAATTCCAACAAGGGGGGAGTGCAAGGCTTGTGGCATGCATAAAAAAACGTTTGCATATAGAGAGCAGCACTGAAGGAAAATTGCTAATCTTGTGAAAGGAGGTAAGTACCATATAGGAATTAACATTACAATTAAATATCAATATGCTTAACTGACACCTGCATATATAAATAGATTTAACTAACATTACTGAGTGCTAAGGTTTGGCTAAAATAAGTGAGTAAAAAATATATTTAACTAATACCAGTAAAATTACACATAGGTTTAACTGACATTATGATCAATAATTACTCAATTATGCTATGATACAGTATAGAATTGCAGAAGTATTTCTAAAATTAAACCCAACATTTAAGGGGGAAGAATGTAATCTTTCTTGGATAGAGTGAGCTCTTAACTTACAGTAGTTGCTCTAGCATGAGAAGCAAACACTCATATGAGTAATAAACACAAATAACTGAAATACAAGCAAACACAATATGAAGTACATACCATCTTTGTTTTCTTGAGATTTCCATCCTGTTAAATCTAAGGGCTCTTCTGAGTTTTCCTCCTCTCCTTTTTCTCCTTCTTCCTGCACTTTCTCTAAGTCTAGAAGTACATCATGAGAAATAAAAATTAATTGTACTTTAAATTACTCAAAGTTTTAAAAAATAATTTAACAACAAATTATACACAACATATACTGAGAAAGGTAAATAAAAGAAGTGACTACAATAGAACATGAACATCAATACAAAATGTTTTATAAAAAATATTGTATATATGATTAGGTGTTGGAATTATATAGGATGTAACATCTATAACTGCTCATGATTTTCTTTTTTTTTCATATGAGCTATGCCTGTGAAAAAAAGTTATTCACAGCTATTGATTTATGGAAATGTTATTAGTCAAATTCTGATGCAGAGTAAAGATTAAAGGATGAGCCCTCACAGTTGACTTTCTAAAAAGATGTGATGATCTTCTTCCATTGACAACAGTCTTAACTAGCACAATAACAACAATGAATGAGTAATCCCAAGAATTGTTTATTAACACAAAGATTAGTTACACAAAGCAATTCATAAACATAGGACAAGTAGCATTCACATGTTGAGCAGAAAATCCAATCAGGCACCAGTATATTAAATCCTATATGGTAATGGCTGCAGAAGCAATGGTAATGAAAACTCTTAACCTCTAGCTTCTGTGAATTGATGTCATTAGCATGATTCAGACTCTAATAAGGTGGAGTGCAAGGTGGTGTTTATGTGAAGAATAAAAATACTTTTGTCCATTCAACAGTTTGCATATTGAAACAGCAAAACCTATAGAGCCTCAAAAATGCATACCTACAGATTTTTCAGTATCCCTGTATATTGTATCTGATATTCCCTCTCCTTTACCACAAAATATCTAAATATCACTAAATAAACAATGTAAAACAAAATGAATAGTTCATAATTCTGACATCAAATACATAATATCATGCTGAATGATACTCTGTACGAGGTTATGGCATGTGACCTTCGATCCCCACCAGTGCACATAGGGTTAATGTAATTATTGTCCAGAAAATCAACAGTAAGGCTGACATATAGTAAGATGAAGAACTGGTTAACTTAAGTGGTTTAAAGTATAAGATGCCCCGGCTGAATAACAGTAAAACAGTAAGAATACCTTGTCAGGTAGTAGCTTCCGAGTTCACATACTGGCAATTACATACAAACAATAGGGTACCATTTGGCCCTTCAAGACTGTCCTTACATACCTAACCTTGAGAAAAGTAAAAATTTAAACCTTTCTTTTATTTTTCAGGAAATCATCAGTTCCCCTCTCTTAAACACTTGTAAAGTGCTGGCTTCCACTATTGCTGAAATATGAGTATTATGAAACAAAATAACAAGTTTTTATACAGCTAGAAAAACCTTCATGGCTATGCTAAATTTCAGTAAAATGAAAAATTATTAAGAAATCTGAGTTACATGAATAATCTATAGGTTTATTCTTACAAGAAAATAACAAGTATACAAAAAATATACATAGTGATAGATTAGTTAAATATTTATTCCTGTAAAAGTAAAACAAATCTTACAGCAGTTCAAATTTATCATATTTAGCCACTAGATAGTGAAAACTCTTTCATTTTCAAAAGTACATATTTATCAGAATTTTAAAAATTTTCTCATAACACACAAAGAAAAATTGTTCCTGTAAAAAATATTAATTATAATTTGTTTGTATGTAATATGTATTGTATTCAGTAGCACTGAAACGCTTATTTAAAAGTTCGAATATTTGCAAATAAAAGGGTTTGATTCAGTTTTTGAATAGACAGTTCCAGATTTCAAATCGATTCGAATACAAAACAAAGATGGCGGCAAACATGATAGCTGAGGTTCTGTCCAAACTGCGATCTCGCCGATCTGCAGTGTGGAAGCATTTTGGATTTAAATAAGAAAAAGAAGGAAAAACAAACACATCTATTACTGTATGTCGTCACTGTTTTGCCGAATTTAAGAGTCAACAACAAACGTGTTCGCACCTGAAGAAAAGAAACTCCTTAGACGTTTACAGCAATTATACCGGGGAATCACCTACTACTTCTAGAAGCTTTGAATCAAACCAAGCTTTATCATCAGAAACCCCAAGTAAGTCTACCATACCAAACAAGAGATTACCAGGGCAGTTGAGCCTTTTTGATGTCATAAACAATAGATATTCCAAACAAGCATGAGTCATAAACAAATCACCAAAGCTGTTGGCATATTCATTTCAAAGGATATGAGACCTTATTCAGTTGTTGAAAATGAAGGTTTTCAACATATGGTATCAGTTTTGGATCCTAAATTTGATGTTCCAAGCAGGACTCACTTTACAGAGAAAATAATCCCAATGCTGTATGATGATGCAGCAACATCTTGCCAGTTCCAATTTAGAAGTCAGTTAATCACAGATGTAAAAACTGCCATCTTAAATGATTTGAACCAAAGGTAAGTATAAAAAATTAATAATAATATATTTTATCAACAAAAACAATGATAAAATCAGATCATATAAAAATTAAACACTGAAGAATATAAATGCACATTTATGAATTTTATTCAGGATCAGAACTTTATAATGTCATATGTACAAATCAAATTCTATGAGAGAAAGTTACATGATTCAACAACATGCACATGTATTTGAAATTGTTACATCATACAAAAATATCACATAATTTAAAAAGCATTGTAATTTAATTTTTCAGGTACACAGACCAGGATATTCTGAACTTGTTGCTTGAAAGTGCATGTCTAAATCCAAGATTTAAGACCATGCCATACATAACAGACATGAAAAGAATTGAAGTTTTTAGTTCTCTGACATAGAAGGCTCTGGTCCTTAAGGAAAAACATATGAATCAAATCAAAACTGATCAACTAATGCATCTTATGTGAAGCAATCACAGCATCTTTTCTCTTAAAACAAAACTCTAAACATATACCCATATGCCTTATACTTTGTTTTTACCAAAATTAAAAGCTCTATATAGGGTTCACTGCCTTCCTCCAGTAACATCCAAACTCTTCCTGTATCATAAATTCTTTTTTCAAGATCCAAAACTCAG
This sequence comes from Limulus polyphemus, assembly GCF_000517525.1. Lineage (NCBI taxonomy): Eukaryota > Metazoa > Arthropoda > Merostomata > Xiphosura > Limulidae > Limulus > Limulus polyphemus. The sequence continues at coordinate 263,815 of NW_013666952.1, forward strand.
AGTGCATATAACTTTATAATTTTCAATATTAAATCACATCTTAGACCATTTACCAAACTAATTTAGCTTCTGAAACAGCAAGATGAAATTTCTTCATTATCTGCTTTAAACAGTGATCTTACTATCGAGAGTAAAACTGTAGTGTGAAAATCAGAAAAGTCCAAACTAAAGACACTTGATATAACCTGAAGGTATTTGTGATCAAATGCAGTATTTTCAACCATATCATACGTAAACTGCCTCAACTTTTCTTAAGTAAATAGCTCATTCTGTTTACTTAGGAATAGTTGAGGCCTGTTGCTCACACATCACTCCAACTTGTATTTATGCTTTATACCAACACTAAATACCTCTCAAGAAGAAGAGCAAGACAAGTATGGATAATTAGACACACATAATTTGAAAGCTCTAAAATCAATCAAAACATACTGGAGTATGCTGATTTAAGAAACTTTAGTATTGCAATAGTTTAACAGTAAACATAAAGTTAAACATTTCAAGAAGTACTCTTTTTATCTAACAAAAGATGTTCATAATGTTTGATAATTAAAAAATAGCATATAACTGTAGCCACATTAAGGTGGGGCTAATGATGACCATAAGCACATATCTAAAATTCCTGTTTGTAGATACACATTCTACAAAAATTAACTGGATATAACATTTAACAGAAACATGATATTGGACTCACAAGTTGATAAAGCTCTTCTATTACTTATACAGGTTCTATACGTTTTATATGTAGAGATTTACATAGCTGATTGCTATTTAATACAAGTTTCAATGACAATGAAACTACTTTTGCACAGTTTTTTGTTTGATACATATCAGTGTCACATTGAACTATATAAACAAGTGGTTGCCTAGTCCAGCATGTATGACACCAAAGTGAAGATTAATTAATGAAATAGCAATGTCAACAACTGAATGCGTTTAATGATTTATGGTGATCAAGAAAGTTATATGATTTTCTTTTTTAACACAACGTGCACAAACACGTAGATATATGTCTATGCAAATGTTAACATTATATAAAAAATTTCATACACTGTATGCACGACTGTAAGAATAATTTACTACCTTAAATATATCTCAAAACAATCAAAAATAAGATCTAAATTCTGAAAAATGTTTCACGTTTTTAACAAACCATGTGTGCACTGAATAGTTACAGAAGGGTGGTAATGAATAAGACTCTGCCCGTAGCTGACCTGACAGTTGCCACGGCAACGAAAAAACGTCAGTACGTCTCACAAGAAGTATATCAGAAGTGAACTGGTTGCCAGGGGCTAGATGTGAGCCAGCACAATGAACATGAGATGATGAAGCCTCTATGATGTACACCTACCTCTTTTATGGTCACCGCTGTGATGCATTCTCACTCTCAGCCTTGTCCTGGCCGTCTTGGGCCTGCGAACCGTACCCCACTCACCTTTGCTTTACAAGTTACCGTCAGACTCAACCCGACATTCAAGCAATACTGGTTTTCGACATACAATATATTGTGATTTATAGCTTGTAATTTATATTCCTTCAAATTAAAACAAAATAGAACTAATTATATGCGTTGTTTATTTTCTCACTTTTCTTGAACAAATAAAAGCACACCCGTTGATGTTCAAACACCCGATCTCCTACACTCTTTACTCCTCAGCTCCCAGGTCTTGTCGACTAGTACAACATACACGCACGCGCAAGCTAAATGTCGTCGCTTATGAACCCGACACTAAACCACCAAACTAGACACACACTGGCGGTACAGCACTTTACAAGCACGACTGAACTTTAAATGTATTTACTCAACTTCTTTCCTGATCTTTTTTTCTTTTTCTGGAAAGACTGATGGATGAATAATGAATATCAAAGAATTACGTAACTTTCCTAAATTAGTCTTTCAACATAGTAAACTTTACAAACATTAAACAAGGACATAGACAGTAATGTCAAAACTGAACCATACAGAGATTGTCACCGTAGAACCAGAGTATTTTCGAACAATTATGCACATATCCAATTTTCCCAAGCATTCAACCTATAAGTAAACGTTCCATAAGTTTACAAAATAGAAGCCCCCAATGTCTCAGCGACAAGTCTGAGTGTCCATATCACTAAAAACTGGGTTTCGATACTCGCTGTGGGCACAACATAGATAGTCCATTGTGCAGCTTTGAGCTTAACAACAAATGAACAACATCTGTCTCAGTTATATGTTTTTGTGTCATGATAACAGATTGCGTTATATAAAACACTGTCTTCACGAACAAAACTTTATCCACTCACATTTTAACCTATCTATGTATATAAGTTTTCTTGTCACCTATTATTAGGCTAGTAACTGCATACACACTAGTTTCCAATACAATTTTATTCTAACTACTTCCTAGTTGTCAGTAAAAGATACATCTTGATTAATTCAGGGCTGTCACTACCAGCTAAAATCTGAATATTTCCTAACTATCACTAATATTTTAACTTACTACTTCCAAGCTAATAGTTTTAACCTAACATCTTCCATTGAACTTTGAAGTTCTAAGCTGTACTACTAACAGATACATCTTAATTTGTTCAAATATATCGCCTTTAGTTTAACCTATTTTCTAATGAACAGAAAGATATCATCTGACTATTTCTAAGTTATGGTTAGCAATTATATTCGCAGAACTTCCGAGCTACCATTAGTAGATATATATCCTGACTACTTCTGAGCTATCACCAACAGTTGCGTCCTGTTTTCGAGTCATCCTTAAAATAATGCATCGCCTACGACATTTACTGTCACTAATAATGAGAAAAACACAAGTTCTCAATATTCATGGTCCCCCGATGAGACAACGGTAAGTTTAAGGATTTACTGTAAAACAAACTGTTGTGTATCTGCTCGTTTGTTAATTTCCGGTATAAATTATTTCCGAGGAACTTCAGCGATACAAGTCCTTTCTGAACTAAAACTAATTTATTCTTTCTCGATACAACTTTGTAATACACAGAATTTCCGCCGTCACTTTAAACTTTTAAACTACTTTTATAAACACAGGCTATAAATCACAGTGATTCACACACTTTACTTACGGTGCCTACTGTTTGCTTGACTCAATTATCTCTCTCTATCTATCTCTGTAATTCTATCTTTTCCCGCTGGCTTCATTTGCCAGGCTTATATACTTAAAAAAAAGAGGGCGTCTAGCAAACACTGGGATATTCGTGAGGTTCCCCGATAATTCTAGAAACTCCGGCGCGCATGCTCCTAGAATCACGCGACTTCCGCTGTCGTAACAAAACAAATAATATTCATGTAATCTCATGTTGTGACTGTGTATCGTTTGTGTTTTGTCATTTAAGTTTAACCTAATGTTTGAAATAAACTAAGGTATGACGACCTGTCTGATATTTTGTCCATGTTTTTTAAATGGTGACCATAAGTAAAAATAAAACAAACAACATTCAAATGATTATATCTTTAAAGTATTTGTGCTAGGGAAAGTGCATTTCATTAGAGTTTTATCCAGAAAAAATTAAATATGATATAGATTGTTTCAAAAGCTGTCTCAGAAAGTATTCAACATGTTCTATCTTATTCTCATTAAGTATATTAAGCCCATCCTTACAAGCTACTGTAAAAATCACATGTTCTACAGATGGTTCAGTACGTTATATTAAAAGCATTTTGAATATGCAGACCAACAAATCACGTTAAGCCACATAAAGTCGCGGTGAAACTGAATAAATCAGAACTACATTTTGACATTGTTTAGCATTTCGCATATTGTGTGATGTTACAAAAAATTTGTGGGTTCGGATTTGGGATTTAGTTTTTCCAAAAATAGGTTATCCTTTGAACTTAATAACATTGGAAAACAAAGGAACAAGAATTAATTTATAGTACCAAGGTCGTGCAAAAATAGACTTGCAATAAATCATACCCCAGCAGTGTAAAGCAAAGTGTGTCTTTTTTTAACAGGTTAGAATTTACGAACACAAAAATAAATGATAAAATACATCGACATAACCCAGGCAACAGTACACAACCTGAAAAAGCAACATAAATCATACCTATACGAATTACTTCAACAACTTATTCATGCAACTGTCACATACCTCAAGCAGCTGGAGAATGAAATGAGTATATATACTTTATCCCACACAAAGACATATTGGTCAAATTGCCGGATGCAGTGCCTATGGATCTCTATGCGATTGGACAGTTGAAATGGGCTCTGGGAAACTGTTGTACTCCTACATGAGATTTATTATGGAAAGCTTGCAGGGATGAGAGACATGACAACCTTACGACGGATCCTTTTGCAATGGAAACTACACAGGTTATTGTCAAGATGGACGGTCGTCAGATAGAGCACGACTGGAGGTGTTGACATGGGCTGTAACAACGTAGTAAAGCTTCAAAATCGTTTTAATAAAAAAGTATTCAATTTCTGCAGAAGTGTTCATTGATCCTCGCAATATACTGCACAATGGCACATGTTTTATTCAAATAGCCAATCAGGCGTAGTCTATTGGTTTGCATACCTGGACTGCAAATCCAAGGATTCATGGTTCGCATCCACTTCCCCAAAACGCGCTCCGCACTCTGGATCCGTGGGTGCTCTATAAGAGTGCTGGTCTAATCCTTCTACTCAGCCAGATAGGAGCAGCCCAATACACAGTTGGTGGTGAGTGCTGTTGACTTGTCGCCTTTCTTCTAGTCCATCACTTCAAAATTATATATAGTTATTGTTACGTATTATAATTTATCCCGGAAGAGTCTCCAATTTATTACTTAATGTATTATACTTTCGAATAGTCTGAAACTGAGTTAAATGATAATTTAGATTTAGAAATTAAGTAAATGTCGATATACGTCCAATTTATGGCACTTGCCAACAAGATTGATACACACAGTTTTTTTTAATACAAACAATAACACAATTTATAATAATGGTTATTACAAACAACGATCCACGTACAAAAGTTTTATAAATTTACAAACAGTATTGAGTCCACTACCTGGTCTGGAACTTCCTTGATAGCTTATCGAGGGTTCACGATGAACGAATTAATTCTGAGTTGATGTAGATACAATTCACTTAACAGGGAGCTAGCTAGCTCTGTTCTTCGTTCTTCGCCGGCCACACACACCGAGTTATCCACTGATGAAGTTATATAATGTTTTCGTAAAAATACTGATGTTAGATGTGAATCCGTGAAGTTAAATGGTTTGTAATATTTGAAATCTATAAGTGTTCCTGGTCAAATATCTGAAGTTCCCGATTAATAAGCGTTATAACAATCACAGTTATAGCTTGCGAAGTTTATAGTACATCAATTATAGCAAACCAATAATATATACTGTCTTTTGGCGCGTCGCATTGGTTATATTTATAGCCATGAGGAGAGTTTCTCGAAATTTCAACTTATGCAACAATATAATTGCTACACTAGTGTTTACGTACAAATATATATTGTTGATTCTTACATTCGAGAATTTTCTACAATTTTAGTAAATAGGCGGGAATTTCGCAATACAAATTTAACAGTATAAGTTATGTACATTTCTAAAAATACATTTAACTTAAACAAACATCAATATTAAAATAGATATATGACAATAAATTCGTCACACTATCCACATTTAGCTAATCTCGTAATTTTGAAAGCGAGATAAATAAAACCAATTCAGTATAGCATGGTTTTCAAGTATCCTCTACCACTCCCAAAACTTTTCTGGATAAAACTCTTAATGCGCACCTACTTATTGTTAAACGATAATAACTGTCAAATCGTACTGTTTACCCAAACCAACTGGTCATTAAAGTAATAAAATTTTCTCTATAAACGTGGAACGTTTGCGAGAGGGGAGGGGCTAGTCTTCTACCCTTTTATGAGGATCAGTCCTCAAATTCCAATTGGGATGACATATCCAGATCACATGCATAGGGTTATTAATTTTCTACCAGTTTCCTCATATATTATACAAGCTTATGTGTTATATTCCAAGATAAATATGGCCAACAATAAGGGAGACTCTTAGAAAACTCGTGTGGTGTGTAAATAAGTCTAACTCAGTCAAAACTTCAAAACTGCGAGGAGTTGTTTCACTTGGAAACAACAAATGTACTTTTTTAAAAATACAACAAAAAGTGATTTGGCTAAGTGTTAATAGCCATATCACGTTCAAGTCTGCCAGAATCCTTCAAAGTCCACATTCCTCATGTCAGAAGATCAGTCTCCTTATCTAAAAAAGAGGGAAGGCAGAGCTTCTTGCTTGACTATTTCTGCATATGTTCAGCATTGTAAGACATCATAAAAAGTAATTAATGTATGAAGTGTAGTGGCCAAATATATAGGCAGTCATACTTGCATTAGTCTTCTTCATGAGTGAGGTAAGATCAATAGAAGTTCGCAGCTGGGAACATCATATTCACATCATGGCTGACCACCAACACCTGGGTCGCAGTTCATGTTGTCACATTATGCCCCAATCATGAGCACAAATGTACACCTGGTAAACTTCTACACACTCACCAAATCCAAAGGTGATCTTGTTTGTAAGGTTAGGCTTTATACATACAAGAAAATCAGGTAGTCACAGTTAAACACGAACCAATTTTGACTTTACAATTTTGTCATAAGGACCTGGCGGATTTAACTATTCTGAAGCCCTAGGCACAACCTTAAGTTTGGGCTCCTATAGCTAGTATTACTCTTGATATAATCATTTAGATAACTCATAATGATGTGAATTAATAAAAAAAATATATTGTATTACATATATCTATATTATATATAATCATACAAATAAAGACTAAATACCTACCTCATACCAAAACGTTTCTGAATTTTTTAACTGAAAACTTGTCAATAATTTCTTCGTGGTTCATATGTTTTAATTCCTCGTTTTCTATGTTCAGAAATTAAAGAGAAGATAAACGATCCTGGGATATTGTGTTCTGTAAATAATTCTTCACTCTTTTTAACACAGAACATGACCTTTTACCCGTAGCATTGCTAATAGGAAGAGTTAAAAAATCTCAGAACACTTTTTAGGTTTGGAAATGTCAAATGTCAAATGTCCCTCGGGCAACAAACATTGCCTTCTTCGCAAAAATTGTAAATATGTGCTAATTCTTCTTTAATTGACTCAGTGTCTATATCACTCGCGTATAACTTAAATATATTCTTCAAACATTCATGTTTTCTTTGTTATCTATTGCAAAATCCAAGAATATTTTAAAATGTTTAATAACATTACTGTAATTTTCAATTCTTTTATCAATTTCGGTAACAAGTCGATCACAAATTACAAAGAAAATATTAGAAATGAATAGATCTCTTCCTGTTAACAACACTTTGTTATAAGTATTTTCATCAAAGAATACTTTCTGTTTTTTGTTGTTTTTGTTTTGCCTTCTTCTTTCTTCGTAAGCCCTCCAGTGACACATCGACAGGTCTGTGGACTTACAACTCTGGAAACTGGGCTTCGATACGTGGTGGGCAGAGCATAGATAGCCCTTTGTGTAGCTTTGTGCTTAACTACAAACAAAAACAAGAAACAAACCTTTCTTTTTAAAGGGCCCTGCATGGTCAGGTGGTTAGGGCGCTCGACTTGCAATCTGTGGGTCAAGTGTTCGAATCCCCGTCACACCAAACATGCTCGCCCTTTCAGCCGCGTTATAAGTGACGGTCAATCCCACTATTCGTTGGTAAAATAGTATCCCAAGAGTTGGCGGTGGATGGTGATGACTAGCTGCTTTCCCTCTGCTAAATTAGGGACGGTTAACGCAGATAGCCCTCGTGTAACTTTGCGCGAAATTCAAAAACATTCTTCGTAAATTATTTTGTCACCAATGGTGGATAAATTACTTGTTTTATTCATTTTCAATTGAATTAAAATCATTTCTTCATTCAAAGATGAATTATTTCAATGATTTTATTAATGTTTCTACCTTCAACTATTCAGCTTTAGGTCTTGTAATGATAGATTCACCACATTTACTGGTTGTAATGTTTTGGACGAACATGAAATCATCAGTTTTGCTTCATAATCGTGAAACTTTTTAACTAAAGATGTAGCTTCTATTCTAGTGTTAATGTTTTGCGCAGGAACTTCACTAATTTTCAAAAGAACTTCCTTGATAATGCAACAATTGCTTTTAAGAGTATAAACGGCATCTGCTTTTGAAAACAATGTGGTCTCACATACATTTTTAATGGTGTATTCTTCCCTAGACAATCCGTAAGAATGTTCCGTCTTTGTGTAGAGCCCCCCAGTGGCACAGCGGTATGTCTGCGGACTTACAACGCTAGAATCCGGGTTTCGATACCCGTGGTGGGCAGAGCACAGATAGCCCATTGTGTAGCTTTGTGCTTAATTACAAAAACAAACAAAACAAACTTTGTGTAGAAGCAGAGAAAAATACAAACAAGTTTTGTACAAAATTAAAAAATAATGCCCTTCAAAACATGATTCTGCTGCATATTTGCAACTAAATTTAACGAATGACTAGCACAAGGTATAAATAAGGCTGATTCTGCTTTTTTTTTAATTCTTGCTTGAATTCCCGAATATTTTCCAGCCATATTTGACGTATTATCGTAGGTTTGTCCTCTACAGTTTTGATGTCTAAATTTAATACTTGAAAGGTATTTAGCACAACTTCCTCTAAATTTTCGGCAATGTGATATTTTATAGGAATAAATCTAAAATATCTTTCTTATATTTGCCCGTCATAAAATATGAAACGTGAAAACCCAAATGAAAATAGAAATATCTTCCCTACAAACAAAGGTTTAAAACTTAGAGGAAGGAAACTTTAGCACAAAGAAACACAACACCACCATTTGGAACAGCAAGAAGAACCACATGAATATCTTCTAATAAAGATGACAAAAAATAAGGTAAATTGAACTTCGACAGAGGACTTTAAAGATGTGAAGAAGTGTAATCAAAACAAAGAAAATACATTTCAAGTTGTTTCAAAAGAGATCTATAAACGAACAAACTACGTATAAGCCTGTCCAATTTAAGATAAGGTAAACATTAAATGACAAGTAGTCTAAATTGACTTGAAATAGGATAGCATAACCAAATAAATTTTTCAAGACTACAATAATTTTAACCAAAAGAAGGGAGAATATAACATGAGTATAATAACCTTCAAAATTGGGCCGAAGGAGAAATTAACTTTGTGCTTTACAGAATAAAGCAAAAGAAATTACTTAAAGCAGAATTGTAGATAAAATAGGGAAAGATAATCTCTATTCAACAGGCACATCAACCAATTAATTTTCAGGGACTCCAATATAACAAAGAATCCAAATATATGCCATTTGTAAATTATTACAAAAAAAAAGAAAGAGACTATAGAAGTTAACAATACTCTCAGGGCGAACCAAAATAAGTACTTTATCTATAACAGACAAATTGGACACTTAGAACATTTTAAAAACATAAGGTAAATGCAGATAAGCTATTAGAGTAATCAAACGGATAATAAGTCTTGGGCAAAGGCAAGAGGTGGAAAAAGGTAGACATAAATAATTTTCATATTGATGAGTTAAATAAGTCAGTAACAAAAATAAATAAGGAAACTGAAGCTTGCTAGGTGTTAAGCAGCATACTAATTTTTTTTTTCATTAATTAGCAAAATATCATTGTTGAAAACTCGAAGAATCGGACATAGAAATGATTCAGCAATAGGCAAAACTTTACTCACTTGTATTTGAAATCAACAAACGATAATCCCCAAGTAATATGATGAACGTGATTTACACCATTTGATGTGGTGTAACAAAAAACAAATCCAAAATTATTTCTTACCAAAAGAAATATTATCAGTCAAACTACCACATGTCTCTCTTCTGAGGCATATTTACTCCCAATGTTATAGACATCTGAAAAATCAAAGCTTTGAACTTGAACATAGAAGGTACTGTTCAAACATTATTTCTGACACTAACACAAAAGACTCCTTTAGTAACCAAAAACATTTCCAAAGTTCATTAATCCAAATCTCCTCAAAGACAGCTTCACAGTCTAAAAACACAGCCACAACTTACTGACAATTAGATAGAAATAAACTTAGATTCCTGAAGGTAGATAAGGTAATAAATGGTACATATTTGATTATGAAACTTAGCCTTGTAATAAAATGAAGGATCGTGAAATTCAAGGTGTCAAAATACGAGTTAATCATTTGTTCCATAACATTAGCAAGACAAGAAGTCATGAATATGGACGACAATTTATGAGACTCGAGACTAGAAAACGCAACAGCGTGTTTCCAATTATATGTCACTGTATAAGTGCAGGATAGCCCCTCTTGCTGAAGGAATAAGATGAACTAACATTTAGTAAGCAACTCCATCAAATCCAGAATGTGTATTTTTGTTGTTGTTTCAGAAACTATCTCATTAATGTTCTATTAAACTTTTCTAAGTAGGGGCAGTCGCCATGAGGGGAGATACCTGAGAAGGGGGTGATAGCAACAAAATGCAACAAAATCCCTACAATAAACAGCCGCGGCAATGCGGAACTCCATGTTTCCAGTTTACGTTCGTACACATATACTGAAAGTTATTAAGCCCCTTAAATTTTCTCTAAGATTAAGTATACCTTCCGAGTTTGAGCTCTTAATAGCTTTAAATAGAGCTTCATAGTATCTTGATAAAAATACAATTGTTTTGTGGCTTTATAACAAAAAGCATATATATTACTCTTTGTTATAAAGCCACAAAACAATTGTATTCTCCGTCCCACCAACTAATACTAGGCCTGGAGGTTAGGGCACTCGACTCGCAATCTGCGAGTAATGGGTTCGAACCCCTGTCACACCGAATATGCTCACCCTTTCAGCCGTGGGAGCGTTATAATGTTACGGTGAATCCCACTATTTGTTTGGTCAAAGAGTAGCCCAAGAATTGGCGGTGGGTGTTGTTGACTAGCTGCCATCCATTTAGTATATCACTGCTAAATTACGGAAGGACAGAGAAGATAGCCCTCGTGTATCTTTGCACGAAATTAAAATAAAACCAAACCAAATTAACACTAACTAACTAACAGGGAGGAAGAGGTGGAAGCATCAAACCCGACCCTCCCAGATCCCGATAAAGAATAAGAACTAACTAACTAACACTAATCTAGGACACTAAGGATATTCAACGAGGTGAGCAACTTCCAGAAGAACAGACTCAAAATATTCGACATTAAAAGCAATGGCAGCCAGTCAAAGGTACTGGAATAAACTCCTTTAAAAAACAAATCATTCTGCTTAATAATAATAAATAAAAAATAATTACATCAAAAAGTGTAAACTGGTGATGATACATTCAGAATCATAAGTTTGTTGTTAAGTGCAAAGCAACACAATAGGCCATCTGTGTTCTGTTCACCACGGGT